>NC_140301.1:7691315-7951315 GCF_964211825.1 Aythya ferina
TTTGAACCTCCCTTCTCCCAGGGCTTTGAAGTGATGCAATATTTGCCTATCTGAAACAAATGTAATAGGAAACATATCTGGTGAAAACAAGGTCTGCATTAAAATATAATTAAGATATTTTGATAATATACTAGCCTAAATAGAGTTATTTTTCAAAAAAAAAAAAAAAAGAAAAAAAAAGAAAAAGAACTTCCAAAGCAACTATTACAGTGTATATTCTCCTCCTAGAAGTCTCTATTTTTTTTTTTTAAACCAGGTTTAATCTGTGCTCTTTGTGTAGCTGACTGTCCAATATTCATTTTCTTTAATACTGTATATGCACATTTCTTTCGCCACCTTTTACTCTTATCTAACTATTTGACTTGGAAAGTATTGAAAAGTGACTATTTATGAATGGACTGTGACTCCAGAGTGTGGGGTGTGTGTTTGTTTTGAGTATACAAAGCTGGGCTTTGACCCACAGCATTTTGTTTCTCCCCGGTTAAATAAGGAACCAGGATGGTGAAGAGCGGAGTATGACTCACAACTAAGATAATTCTCCCCAGGATAATGAATGCCTTTGTCATAAAGTGCTTACTCAGCAACCCTAACCTCCACTATTCACTGGTTTAAGCAGAATCCCAAGATCCATTTTCCAATTTATTGTACATTTGATGCTTCTCATTTTATAATCTGAGAGCCACATCTCTATCTGACTTATGATTTGACTAAGAAAGTGACAGTTTGCACTGCGACTGCTGCCAGCGAGGCTCTGAGAGGCACTCAGTATGCATCACTGAGAGCCAACAGTCATTATCCTTCCCTATTCCTGATCTCACTGCCCTTGGTGGCAACAGTGTCAGGACTATTCCCAAACATTAGCTTCCTATACCACAGGGGGGTATTTCACTAGCAAACTAGTCAAATGCCTTATATTTAGGCTTGCTTTTTACCTCACCGCTAAAAGCATATGATATAAAAAAAAAGTATTTAGCACACTTCGTCAAGTTAGGCATTGAAATTTGATATTTTGTCAGAAAAATAAAAAAGAGAGTTGGAGAAGAAATGCCTTTTCTGTAGTGTAAGTTCAACTTTCTCAGCAGAGCTTTCAGTTCTGAAGATTTGTAGGACTTTGTTAGCAGGGACAAGGGCAGAGACGACTAAGTACTCCTGGGACTGTTCCTTAGAGAGGTGGCAAAGACAGCAGTCAAGACCTTCATAGGAATTAATGCTGGCTGAGCATCAATACAGCACGTTGGCTCATTGGCAGGTGTTAATGTGCACAGAGAGGCTCTGCTAACAGCCCCTGACCTGAAGGAACTCTCTCATCAGAAGGAAGTGAAGCAAGATTGATTCAAAGTAGGACAAAATATCTCCTTTACCAGAGAGCCACAGAACCTGTGAAACTGAGGCTCCTTTCCTGCTCAGCTCTGAACCACTTCCATCCACGGGAGCAACCACTTTGAAATATCTGCAAGCCACTTACATGCACCTCCTCATCAGCTCTCGCTTCTTCTCTGCACGACCACTTCTTGTGGGTTTTCTGCAGGAAGGGAAGATCTGGCAGTAAACCAGATTAACCCACGAGTGATGAGCATCTGTTGATAAGCAACATATAAAGAACTACTTTATTGGGTCAAACAATTAGAGAATAGCCTAGGTAAAATATTCTCAAGCTCTGGGGAAAGGATGATAAATAAAGAACAACTGTCAACGCTGCCACCTGGAGAAAATAAAACAACAACCTTACAAACCCACTGGGTAACAGATCCAAACAGAATAAAGTGGGGTGCAAAAAACATTGAGAACCTGGCATTTTTCATCTTAAGAAGCCCAGGTTCTTCGCTACATCCGTAATAGTAAACATACCTAAATCCAGTGGAATTGTAAATGTTTCTAAAATGGTGAGAATGACTGTTTGGGGTTAGTTCACTTGACAGATAAATTTTATGCCATTATAAGCTAAATTTGGACATGAAAATGTGGAAGAACTGGTGACTGAGGGAAAAAATATGTAGAAGATACAGTGTGGCTGCCATACAGATCTCGAGGAAGAGAAAGGATCTTGAGGTTCCCAAAAGCTGACCAAACTGGACTTCATACTTCTTTGTCCTCGCCAGAAATGCTGGTCACCAGCCAAAGAGAAGCTTGTATAACACAAACACAGTAACACATAGCTGGATGCCTTATAGATAGATAGCTTCAGCTGACATTTAGGAACCAAGTAAAATGTCAAGTCAGACAGAGATGGTTGTATACCATGCCAAGATCTAAAGGTAGAGAAGTGCCTCACCGATAGAAGAACACAAATGTGGAAAAATACAGGCAGACTATGAACTAATTCAACTACAACTGCTGGTATTGTGAGGAAAGTCACAGTAAGTCATAAATCACAATAATGCGTAAGTCTTTTTTTAAGAGCTTCTTGCCAGGAAAGTAGGTGTTGCTCCTCTGAGTTTTCTGTACCACGAGTAAACCAGGAGCATACCTTTTCTTTTGCCAGACCTTCTGATGCAGACTCCGTGAGGGACGGCCAAAGAAATACCTTGGCATTACTTATCAGTGGGTTAATCCTGTGCTTGTTTGTGAGTAATGTGTGTAATGTGTCTTCTGGGAGGCAGCAGGCCTGCCAATTTCATTAGCAGCGAGAACTAGATTTTACTAAGGCAACAGATATGTAGAAAAATCTTGAACCAGCCTCCAGAAGTAACTCAGGACTTCAGCTGCAAGAATAAATGCAGGGAAGGATTATCCACGAGGGATAACTCGTGCTTTCCCCTTGATTTCTGGTTCACAATAGTTATCTGGTGCACACATTTTCTTCAGAGATGTAAAAGCAATGCATCTGTTGTACGTAGCATCCATTAGAAACATTTGGTCATTAACAGTTCAGGTCTCAGTTTTTTTTTTTAATAATCTTTCTCCTTATTCTTCATGATAATTTATCTCTAAGATAATACATCGCTGTCTTTCCATTCTTTCACTCTGATGGTAATATTTCACTAACCTCTTAGTGGTCCTCCAACACTCTCTTTATAAAAACAATGTTTTGCCCCATCTGATGCTACATCCTCCTTGAAAATACCCTCCAAGGCATGGGAGGAAACCAGCTGACTGTTTCTTCTTAGACTTTCCTATCCATCAGCTTTTATACAGGAGTTCTAATGAGGAGGAGAGAATGAACTGGCTGCCACCTCCTTGTTTACCAGGAAAAAAGCCAAGATCACACCAGTGCAGGCTACATGGCATTCCTGACTTCCAACTTACTGTTCTTGGCTTTAGGCAGCTCTAGCCAGATGAACATTTTCTTGCATTTGTTAAAGCCAGGTGCACCCCGCATCTAGCACAGTCATGTTTCTCTTGAATCCTACCACCAGCTCTCCAAGGTGTCTCCCATCTTATGTGGGCCACTTCCTGAAGTCACTAAACTGCTGGCCTAAAAACAATAGGGTAGCACAGGCAAAAAATCTCCACTAGAGATCAGCACTTCGTGTGTACTTGCAAAAGGTACATTGTATATTGCATTGCCTGTGAGGTGAACACATCACCACTCACGTAAAAAAAATAAAAGCAAAACCACAGCAGTAACTTAACACTGGAAAACTGCAAAGCACAATGACAATATAATTCAACATTAAATACGACTGTTACAGCATGTGTCTTTAAACAGATACCAGGGCAGCTCTTCAACAAATACAAACAAAAGAGGAAAAGACAGTTACGGTCAATGCTTATTTTTTAAAATTTTACCTAGGGGAGTTCCCACTACTCATGGACAGAGAAAGCACAGATTTAAGAATCAAGATTTATTATTAAAATCCTTACTCTGAAGAGGTTGTATGCTTCTAACTTCATCTTGTGTGACAACAATTATGTACACACAGGATAGAAAATACGTAGGCACTAACATTTTTTCATAAGGAAAATGTTTTCTAAGTTAATACAATACAGTTTAAAAATCTTTTTTTGAAAACAAATACATGAAAAATGAATGAAAATCTTTTTGAGGCCACTGTGCTACAAAACTTGGATTTTTCTAATTATTTCTAAGAAACACATCATCACACCCTTTTAACTAGTTTCTACGTACCAACTTTAGGTGATTAAGTCTTCAGCACATCACACATGATATGTAGGGGAAAGACAGCTTGCTGTGTTATATAACATGACATCAGCAACACAGACTGCTTGTTATTCAAGACTTTAAAAATTTTGTTTTTTCTTATTAAAAAATTCCACCCGTCTTGTCAACGTATCGTCAACAGCAGAACGAGAACCAAAGTTAAAACTGCTTACTCTGAAGTGTTCCAGTTTAAGGTGAGGTCTTGCACAACACCTAGTGACACACGCTGCCTGACAGAACTTGTGCTGGATAAAACCCGCCAGAACAGACTACTTTCCAGGTTGTCAACTTCCAGCAACAGGTATTTACTGACTAATTAAATGGTTCTGTCACATTCTCGTCTAATTGAAACTTAATGTGAACGAACTACAGCACAGTTATAGCGCATACCGCATTTTGGACGATGCATTAATTTCCTGCAGTATTAGCAAACCTAAAAATCAGAAGGTCTGTGTAACCCAAGGTCTGTACATGGTTTAATTCAGCCAAACCATGAGAATTACGGCACATAATTGTATTCTCTTTGCACTCCTGAAAGCTGCTTGGCTAATGCCAAGACTTTAAAGGTAGTTATGTCCATTCTGTGAAGCCATTCATTATTACAAGCTAGATGTAGCTTGTACTCTGGGAAAATACAACTTGTGCACCAAAGTATACTAGCAAAACACCTTTGCTGGAAGGATTACGCTTCATTCGCGAATCTATCAATTCGACTACAATAAAAACAAACTAAAAGAATATTTTCACCAGTACCACATAGGAATTGAGAGCCCGATTTTGCAATCTAACTTGGTTTTACCGAACCTAGTATCTTGTTTATTTTATTTCAGTTTGTCAGATGATCCACTTCTGAAAGAATTGTTCCTTCACTGTTACTGTTAAACTGTTGTAGCCTCAGAAACGTCAGGTAGTTGCCAAAAATCTGTCACTTCAAAAATAACTGCCAGGTATTATATAGAAGATCAGGTTAAAAAATGTTAACCTTTAACTAAACATCAGCATTAGCAATCCAGTTCATGACCTGTCTTCCTGCATTGCACTCCGTCCCTGAACTTCCTTATAAACACCAGCAGCTCCACAACCATTGCTAAATAGTTGAACCCAAGTAAGAAAATCCAATTTACTATTTTTAGGGAAATGAGTTATTCTAGTCAGCATATGAGCTCCAGTATTATACAGCACGTTCTGATTAAGAACTTAAAAAATCAGATACAGAGTAACTGCTGGAAAAAGAAAATCCTTCTTAGTAGAAGTGAAACGAACCAGAAATAAAAAAGGAAATATTTGTTCTAGTGATGTCACCTATGGAAAAATAAGTAAGCAGAACTTTTCACTTAGGATATGGTAAAATTATTAATGAAAGTAAACAGAACTAACTGTGCAGGACTTTTCCTCCATCTTGGTATAACGTAAATATCTGAAGCTTTGAAATAGTGAGTCATGAAGAGACTAAAACAATCTTATCACATACCCAGTGAGACATTGCTAAGTAGGGCATGCACTGCAAAATGCTGGAGCTTGCAGCCTGCGAAAGTCTTCACATGTTTATCTTGAGTCATTACCTTTCTTTTTTTTTTTTTCTCCAGCATGTTTAGGATAACAGAATTTATGGAGAGCACACTCTGAAATGAACTGTTTCCAAAACAACATGGAATTATTGCCCAGATAGTCAAAATAAAGAAATAAATAGACAAATAAATAAATAATAAATCCCCAACTAATATACTACAGATTACATTGTTTTTTAGTAGTTGACACTATAGTTTGGTTAAATGTTCCGTTTCCACGCTAGGCTCATATACAAAGTACAAGAAATCAGAGGAAACAAAATACAGAAAATACATTGCAGAAGTTGCTTATTCCTATTAACAACAAACAGTAATTATTCAACTGAAGTGTTCTTCTTGCTTTGGGTTTTCAAAATGTACGCCAATCTTACTATAAACCAGTGACTAGTGTAATACTTGCTCCTTTACATTTTTACCATTTCTAGTATGTATCAACAACTTAAAAATAGACACTGACATTAAATAGACTAAAAAGCTTTAATGGAAATGATCATTAATTTCGGGAGAAAGCCACCAACTTAAAAGTCAAGGAGATCCAAAAGATGAGGAGATATGCTTGGGGATGTCAGTGCCATGTTGGGACTCCAAGGTCTAGTCTGACATAAAATAGGTGTTTCTTGGATGGGACAGGAAAGATGAAATCTATCTGTTCAAAAAGATGATGTGTTAGGTAGGCACACGTGGAGCTGGGTGAATAAAAAAATACAACTTCAGTGAAGTGATGCCCTGTTTCTCCAAGAAAACCCGCTCTCACAGAACAGCTGAAAATGAGAAAGATATATAGAAAAGATTTGGGGGATATTTAGCTTTCAGGTGTGAAGAGAAAACTACCAAGAAGAGATAAGAAGTGAAAATATGCAGCAATCGTCAACAAGACATGAAAATAGCATTCATGGCCTTTCCCTAGCTCAGAAATGAACATAAAGCATTTTTGAAGCATTTTAAGTATAATTTAGTATTTCAATTGCAAATTTATTTGCTGTCAGTAATAAACTTATTAAATAACACAACATTTATTTTCAACTAATTGGGAAGATAGCTGCTGTACGTAATATTAATATTAATAATACTAGCATTTACTCTCTTGTGGATGTTCAGGAAAAGAGGAAAGGTCTGGAGAGAAACTTTCTCTTGTAAAGAAACTGACAATGATCTTTTCTACTGAGTGTCTACCCTATGTATCAGCACACGCTACCATGGGCTGGCGTCTCGGGTCTCCACAATCAAAATGGCACGTGTACATTTCCATATCTTATGCCATTAAGAAACTGATATTGAATCAAAAGAACACATTTTCTTTTAAAAAGATATCCTAAGAACATTAGGAAAGAGTTCTTCTCTTTCTTTTTTTTTTCCCTCTTTCAGCCAAGAAAAAGACAAACTGTCACACTTTACAGCATGAACAACATGCAGTAAGACAAAAACCTGATCTACAAGACACAGTATCTTCAGTATTTTAGCCTGGAGGCTGAATCTATACTTTGGAAAATGAAACAGAAATTCCTGAACTATCCTTCGGTCTTTTCTATTCTTCTCACATCAGTATATTTTATAGGATTAGAATCTTTCAATAGCTTCCATTATGTACCCTTCATTCCCAGGGCACTTCTTTCTCTACATGCAATCACACAGATTTTTTCTCCTACACCTATCTATCTTGTTTGAACTGAAAATAAGTCACTAGAATGAAACGAATTGTAATTTGTTTTCCTTTTGGTTACTTCATGTTACATTAATTAGGGGATGAAAGAGCTGTGCAAACCAAACCGAATGTTCCCAAATACAACTGGTGTTGCATTGAGCAGCTAATTTCTAGGTCTTTACTCAATAAAAACTGCTGAAGGATGCCTGCCACTGGCATAGCTATCCTTTTCCTTTTTAACAGGCACCAGGAGGAGCCTTATCTATCTCACTTGTGAACGTGTCTTATGTTTTTTGGATATTTCATGCCTTTTTCACTTGGATTCTACCTGCTGCTGGGAAGCGAGACCACCAGAATTTATCATTATTTTGTCCAATTTAATATTTGGTGTGTTATACAACGTAAAATCAAAGACAGAGCTTCATTTGTGACAAAAAAGTGCTCTTCACTGCTATTCCCACCTGTCTGCCTGCTATTGGTAGTCCTACTACGACCTGTTCTAAAGCTTGTTACATAGCTAATAAATTAAATAAGTTATTTTTAAAGATATTCACTAAGTGTCTGCATAGGATGAAATTAATTAATCATTAAGGATCTTAACTTCTTAGTGAGAGATAATAAGTAATTTGCAAAACAAAACAATATTAACAAGATTGAAACCATTGCCTACTTTTTGGCAATTTCCACTTTTTCATTTTTCTTCTGCATATTGTCTACTTCAGTTGTAATAATTTCAGAAGATAGACTTTGTCTTAAAATGAGTTTGCAAAACTGATGTTTTTAGGAAGTAGATAAATAAACAGCAAAATTTCTGAGTGTATAAAAGACCTACACCTGAAAGATTTAAGGTAGTTAATCTGCCTTTCTTTCCCTGAAGGTTATGAAAAGAATATATATATCCATATATATATATATGGATAGTACACACACACATATATAAATGCATTTTTGCATTACATAGGGGCAGCACACTTGCAGGGGCGCAAATGTGTTCAGATAAACTCAGCTAGCTAACATAAGATAGGCTAAATTTCATTAGCACTATTATTAGCTAAACCTAGTTCTTGGTCTCTAAGAGAGAACAACTTTAAAAAGGTAACTTTGAAATTCTTTTCCCACAATGAAAACATAATGTTTTGTCTTTTAATAATATAGACATTATTAATGGTCCTGGGTACCCAAAATAAGCAGTATTTTTACGGTCCTATGAACATATGTTTTATGTCAAGGAAACTGTATTTTTATAAATCATATAGCCCCATAAAAAGACTATGCTGAAAATAGCCCTAAGATAGAACAAATCATAAAGAAGTTAGTGCATGTGTTAAGCCCGTAGAGCCAAAGCATAAAAATAATATTCTTCTGACATTGTGAATGAATGTCACTTTCATATTTTTGTTGGAAAATTTACGTGGACACTTTGAAGGAAATTCATATCTCTTGTATGTGGTTACCATTTTTCTATCTTTAAATATATTTATAGAACTTATATTTAACTTATATTTAAAGATAATTTTGACTATGCCTTTTGAATTTGTTCAGATGGAATACCAAAGGCACGACCTTATTATTTATTTTGATATTTACCTGTTATCAACAAGATGCTTAGATCTAGCTAAACCAAAGAAGAAATGAAATTTGATAATTATTTTGTGTAACATTATAGTTTGGCTTTTCTGTATACCATTTGACTCTCAGACCTCAATCCATGTGCTATGTAAGCACATGGGAAGCCTTCTATGAATGCTAATCAAAGCTGGATCAGACCTTGCTATTGCTGAAAACAAATAATTGAGCAGCAGGTAACATTTTTTTCAAAACAATATTCATAAACTGTCAGCTGAACTGCAAATGATGACAAATTTGGTAATTCCTGTATTACTTGTCACTGTAAATGTAAAAGGTTTTGCCATTAAAACATACTAGAGAATTATATCAATTTTATTTAATTTATAATATTCATTACAGCTTATTTCAACCAGAAGCAAGTGTTGGCTTTTACAGATGAGACATATTTTTTATTTCTGCTGAAGAACATTAAGTATTCTATTTCAATTACAAATACACTGTATTTTATGACTAGCTAAATCATTAATCAAGATAAGTATGGGAAAGCTTAGGGATCTTAGTTTACTTGACGGCTGATTGCCCAGCAACCATTCCCTATAATTGTTTTTAGCAGCAGAGCAGTGTTCCTGGAGACCACAGGCTTTCATAGACTATGTCCTTTTCCTGCTATGGTACAGCAGAAAACTAAAGAATCCAAACAAAACATTTACATCCAGATTTCAGATTATGTCCATGCTCAGTTTCATTGAATGCAGCTTCGTCATAGCCACTTAGCAATGCAAGGTGAGGTCTTTTGTGAACCCAAGCTTGATTGCAAGTGGTAATCCATATGTTAAATCTGACCCCTGTACTGAAGAAAGTAGATCTATTTGATGATCAAATGTTAAAAGTAAGTTAAAAATAAATAATTAGTTATCTCATTTACTGAATTATTTTATATGGTGGTTGGAACTGGAAGATTAATATATATTTAAATTTAATATAAGCTTGTAAAATAGTCACAAAAACCTTTCAGCCGAAGGAAACAAAATAGTTTGTTCTTAATTTTGATGTAATTTACGTTTCCACTCCAAAAATTCTCACTCCAGGACATTCTCTTTTCCTTCACTCTAGCTTATCACTGATATCTTGATTTAGGTAATTTATTTTCCTTATATGGACCTTAGTCACTATTATCCTGTCAATTTTTCACATATACTTCTACTTTTCTCCAATTTATTTATTTCTCCAATCCATCTATTTAATACATGATTCCAATAGAGAATGGCTCAATAACTGATGTACTCAGCCATGACTGAGAAAAACCACTTTCTCCAGTACTGAGGTCTCTTGTGTCACCAGTGAGAGCCTGGAAGAAATCTAGCCACAGAAACCCCAAATTCTGCCCAGTCTAACATATCTTGGTTTATGGCAAAATATTCTCAATCTCGTTTTTTGAAGTGAAAATAAAAAGTTCTTCCCAATGTGCAAAAGGGTGCTAAGATCATTTAGCATGTTAACTGCTGCTGACGTGCTTCAGTTCTGTTGTATAAAAATTGTAGGTCACCTGCCACACATTTTACTTTCACTGAAGTAGCCTTCTGCAGTTCAATATGCTCAAATATCAAGGATCCCCACAGGAAGTTAGCTACAGAGGAAAAGTGGTTGAACATTTCTACCATAGATGGTAGAAGATTTCTGCCAGAAAGAAAATAATATGGGAAAATGTACCTAGTGAAATGGAAAAGCCACATTAACATGTCACTAAGGGCAGGAAAGATCCCTCACCCGCAGGGCTAAAATGAATGAAAGGACTTTGGTGAATGCCAGATTTGCTTTGCTGTTACACTTTCAGTAGCTTGCCACAAGAATGGAAAGTGAGGAACAGCCTTGCTCAAAGATCTAAGTGTATTTTACCATTTGTCCTAGCCCATGTGTGTTCTGCTGCACAATGTCCTACAAACAACACGCCTTTTTCCTACCCTGTCGTAGGAAATTTGCTTGGAGAGCAAAAAGGGGAGGAGAAGCTACCCAGACCTAGCTAGACCTCAAAACTGTAGGACATGCAGAAAAGTTCCTACCCACTTGGCCAGTATTCCTCTGCCTTGTGCAGTTTGCTTCAACCTTCCCCTTCCTCATTTTCACTTAACATCTCTGTTACCTGCTCTGTTGCCCCACTGTCAGAATCCTGTTGGGGTCAATGCAGCTTTCCTGATTTTTTCTTAATTTAGCTTATCCTCTAAGTTTCCTTCCCTCAAATAAATACAGCGGAATAATCCATTAATATGACATTTGGCGGTGTCAATCTCTTTATTTGTTTTACTTGAATGTTATATGTTTATTCTCTGCCAGGTGTCTGTTTGGATAGAGTAAAGGATATCTGCCCACTCTATTTGTATACCTACGGATCCCTATGGCTCGTTGGTCCCTACTTGATTATACCATTACATTATAGAGATTTACCACGATGAACATCAGAAATAGTATCAGCAAAATAATTCAGTGAAGAGAGATATTGCACACCGCTTCCTATAGAAGTAGCACTGAATTATTGCTAGAGAGACTGGACTTAGAGCACAGCATTTTGCATTTACGCTGCAGTCATTCCCCACTGCTAAATCCACCTGAGTTTGTCTATCTAGACACCAGGGAATGAACAAAACTATAAGAACACTGGCAACACCTTGACACTAACTGAAACAGGTGACCAATTTATCACATGGAAGAACACTGAATGGTATATGGCATATAGTTACTTGGCTCCTTACCTTTTAGTAGTTATCAGATTATCAGTCCTACTGTTGGATCTTTTAGCTGAGACAAAAGATTTAGAGTTCAACTGTCAAGGACGATTAGAGAGTCCATTTCTGAAGGGGTCAGCTATTAACCCTGACCTAGCAAAATCCTACCTTTGATAATTAATTTATCTTTGCCTTAACTTTAATGCTAACAGATATTTTATTTGCATAAAATAACTTGTATATTTTTCCAAAATAAACTTTTAGTTTTCAGGGTTTGGACAGGTATTGCATTTTATTCCTTAATGAATGCTGCAATTAAATAATAAATGGATGATTTTCTGTATAAATGTAGTTGTTAAAAGTTCTTCGGTATCTCTTATGCATGAAGGCAGCTCATACATGCATACAGCATGTAATGCAGCACCCTTGAAGATTTTAGAAAGAGAACATGAACCCCAATATTCAAGTAACAAATACCCTTAAATATCAATTTGGCTTTACTGGAATTTTAAGTAGTTTTTAAACCTGAAAAAATCCATTTACTATAATTACGAGTAGAATTTTTCAGCCTAAAATCATCACTAGTTAGTGAATCAGCTAATTAATGTTTTTACGATTAATTGGTTAAACCAAAAGATTATGAGTTTAAATTCTATTCCTGACTACACTGAAAATGATATACACAACTCGTCATTTTTAAATACTGATATCTTGAAGTTTAATTCAGGTATGCGAACTGTTTTGAGTAACTTTGGGTGAAAGGTTAAACACCATTACAAATGATAAGGAAAATGTCCCATAGTATTAGCATTACTAATATTTCTAATATGAGATTTAAGATCAGGTAGCAGCTTAAACCAATCATGCTGAGCACAAAATGTTCACTACAGCTGAAGAATTTATCTGCCCTAATGCAAGAATTACTGTGTAAAATGCTATGACCTGCATTATGCAGGAGGTCAGATTATATAATCACAACAGTCCCTGTGTGCCCTAAAATCTTGTAATATTTCAGACTGAAAAGGAGTTAAATACAAAGCTCTGCTTGCTTCTTTCTTCAGAGTACAAACTATATGAGTGCCATTCAACTACATAAACATGTTCATTAGGTTTTCAGTAGGCCTCCTTTGTAAGGAAAGAAATTACATACTTTTGAGCTCTTGAGTGAACTACAGTGTTTTATGCCTTTAATTCAACACTCTTAGGGCTTACAGTTCATTGAAATTCAAAATCATGGGTGCAAACTGCGTTCACAAAGCAAATGTTGACCTTCCTATACACCAAATGCCTTTTATTTATTTTTACCTCGAAAAACCCACTAATGAAGCTGAAGGAGGTAAAAGATTTGAGTTTCCTATTAAAATAACAAATGTAATATAATTCACATATTTCAGCATGTTGGCTACTACTCATGAAATAAAATACTACAGCAGAAAGAGTATATTGTTTCCACACATCGAAAATATGCAAATGAGACAAGTATTCAATATTCACTTGAAAGCGAGAAAATGTACCAGACTACCAATGGTATTTAGGAAAGCAAACTGGTTTAACATGATTATTTGAATTTAAAAATGGGTATGGGATTCCCCTCTTTGTTCCTTACCATATATGGTATCTGTGTAATATCCACAGGGCAAATTATTCACTACCTTTTTCAAGATGAAAAGCTACTGATTGGCATCAGACATCAAGAGGGATTTTGGCATTAGAATAGATTTACACTTGATGACATGTCAAAGCCTTGAAACAAAAACTACAGAATTTACTCATGAATGCCGAAGGCAAGCCACTTATTCAATACCAGCTCAATGCACATCTTTCCAAGGATGGCATTCAACCACACCAAGAACAAAATACAGCAAACAAAACATGGTTATATTTGGAAATGAATGTGCTTCACTAGGGTGAACAAAATAACAGCCAGCATTACCTGTTGCCAGCTGTCAGTGAAGAATAAAGAACTGTAACATCCTTGTAATAAAGAGGGAAACAGAATCCAAGCTTATAATGAAAATACAGCGGTAAGTGGGATGAAGTAGGATCAGCAGCACTATGTGTGGGCATGATAACTCCCACTCGGAGACTACTGTTCCTCTAGCACATCTGCTAGAAGAACACAAACTCGCTTCTCTCTTCACACAAACACTTGGAAATAAAGAAAAAAACATTAGGAGAGTAGGAGCAAGGTGTAGGGCAGATCGGTGTTAAAACATGTCATATAATACCAAGCTTTGCCATTTCTCCGTCAACCCCCACTCTGGTTATTTTAAAAATAATTTCTTTATTTCTAATACTATGTAGTGCTTGTAGAAAATTATTAATAGTGTCGACAAGATCACAATTATTTTGACAGCCAGTTTAGTAACCACTGAGTAGTTTGCTGCTGACTTTATTTTAACAGAATAAAAATAGACGTATCTCATTTCAATACTGGATGTGTGGGAAAGATCATCTAAATAGGTTTGGCATGAATAACTTGTGAGAAATGACAAGCACGTGTACAGTAGAAGCAATAAACAGAAGGGAATATGAGAAGCACAAGACGACACCCAGTCATCTATAGCATACCTCCATGGAAATGAATGATCACATAATTTTACTAGCATTATTTTGTAACTTAGTCCTTCTAGAGACCTCCTCGTGTCACACCTCGCATACAAAGTGAAAAGTGTTTTCTGTGGAGATGACATCATAAGTTACGAGCATAGTTTGTCTGGAATACCCACAATTTTAAGTAAACGAAAGGGGTAATTCACATAAAACATGAGACAAATAAGACAAGAATGAGAAAAGCCGGTATTTGTTTTTCTCTCACCATAACAAATTCACATTTTCTTAAAGAATACTACAATCATATTTTGACTCCCAATTAGAGACAAGGCAATTTCAAAACTGTGTTGTGATAGTTCTGCTCACTATTGACATTGTCAAGCTAGAGCTTGATCAGTGACATTATGCTTATTTCTAATGCTTTCTTTAAGAGTTTGACATTTTAAAGTATGAGTGTGGTTTGGTCTTTATTTTGATATGCTGTAATGCTTACATTAAGAGGGACACATACATGCTCCTAGAAGAAAAAGCCAATTTCATAATGAGTTTTCAAATACTTAATATTTGCATAAAATATTCAGTATGTATAGGTTAGAATATTTTACTGCCTATTTAGAGCATCTTCAATGGCTGCACATACTGTAAGTTATATAAAAAAATAAATGTTAATTAGAATCTGTAAGAAATCTTGAGTAAAATGACCTAATGTTCATAGGAGATCCTTATTCAACCTTTCGGATGAAGATACTAGGAAGTGTCAATCTGAAGTAGCCATCATACTTCATTGCATCTAAGGGTTGCCGACTCCTTGAAAATGCAGCTGGTTCCTTTAAGATGGGTAAAAATGGGAGCTGAACTCTGTGGAAATCTGGTACGATTTGTAGATGTAAATCACTTCAAGAAACTGACTCAAAGTATCCCACCTCCTCTCCTTAACGTCTCTTCCAAAAAACAGTGAAAGAAACCTTCTCTTCAAACAGTACAGTAAAGACAACATCTAGGTGAATTAAAATGGATGAACTTTACTGATTTTTACAAGCTTTTTATTTAATTATCTTCAAAATTTATAACTGAGTACATGTTCTTGGCTTAGCTCTGGGAGGATGCTGTTCTACGGTACTATGAGGTTGCTACAGTAGCATATTACCATGGAGCAGCAAAATGATTACAGATCAATAATTCAGCATATGAGGTGGGTCACTGCATACATAGTTTCATTAAGATTTCTGTATTTTGTATGGTAATATGCACGAACCATGTTATCAACTTTTAGAATTTCACCATGTATCTGCATGATCATCTATATTTGTATTAACACTCATCCAGGATCAAAACACTAATTATTTATGTGAAATAAAAATTTTTTTGAATATATATATAACATATGTAATTAACCCTATATAAGCTCCTTGAGCAGTATCTACATATATAAATATATAGGTGGTGTTGCATACACAGTCACTATCACTATTGGGCATTGAGTATCTCCTTAGCCTGCATATTTGCAAGGATGTAAGCGCTCATTCCTATTTATCTGAATTGATATCATGTAATTCTGGAAAGGGTATTTCACTAATCCTTTTCTGTTTTGACTGATCTCTGAAGTACTAAAAAGGAGTTTTACATCTCCACTTTTCTTCCATGTAAGATCATAGCCACACAGTGCTGGACTGCTTCAATGGTTGCAGCAGAGGAGAATCTCAATAGAACAATTCAAGTAAAGAAATTAAAAAAATATATCAGACTGCTGTGGAAATGAAAGACTAGAAAGCCTTCTTCTAATTCTAGCAAGGTGAGGGTTGGTCTATTCTCCCATGTGCCTGGTGACAGGACGAGGGGGAATGGGCTAAAGTTGAGCCAGGGGAGGTTTAGGTTGGATGTTAGGAAAAACTTTTTTACTGAAAGGGTTGTGAGGCATTGGAATGGGCTGCCCAGGGAAGTGGTGGAGTCACCATCTCTGGAGGTCTTTAAAAGACGTTTAGATGTTGAACTTAGCAATACGGTTTAGCGGAGGACTGGTTAGTGTTAGGTCAGAGCTTGGACTAGGTGACCTTGGAGGTCTCTTCCAACCTAGATGTTTCTATGATTCTGTGATTCTGTAATTTCATGACTAGCATAAACACAAACCGAAAATGTCTAAAGAGCTGTATATGTAGTTTTGGGCCCGAAATAAGTTAATCAGATGTAACATTGCATTAGGCTTTCATCAAGTTTTTGCTATTTCTTTTACATACTTCTGCAAGCTTTGTAAGCAAAACTGAGAACATATACTTTATCAAACACCAACAATGCAATGAGGGTTTGGAAATCAAATCAGTCCATATCTATACAATACAGCAATGGAAGTTGCTGAAGTATAATTGCCCAGATTGCTTTTCAGTCATTTTTCAGTCACCTTTGCTATATGTCAAAGACAAAAACAGTTGTGAGAAGTCTTTTGAATGAAGAAAAGTTTATCAGCTAGAGCAGTAGAATGGGTTAGGATTTTAAACACAGAACAGTGAAATTTGGTGTGAATACATATAACATCCAAGAAACACTTCAAGCCTCATATATCATAAGGCAAAAGCTTAAGGGGAAATCCACGTAGAAGGGAAGGTTGCGATCCATCCGCAACTCATTTGAGTAAGAAGACTGGTGTCCATTTCTGACAAGAAAAGAGTCAACTGATAACCCCACAGGACTGAGGAGATGCAATGTATAGGAAGCCACCTTGCTTATTTGGACCTTAAAAACAGTTGAATGGTATTTTCTCAACATCACCCGGATCTGGATCACTGCAAATCACAGGTGAATGTGAGTAAGTGTTTTATAGTCAAAGTTACTACAATAAAATCACTTTGCTGTGTATCTGTATTGCTTTCATATCTTTTCATACTGACCTGCATATGGGCACTTCTCTATAGATATCTCACTTGTGTTTTTAGTGAATGTGAGGAATCGAGCGTCTGCATATCTGAATGTTAAAACTTATATGCATAAACTATGTGAAGCTAGAATTTTACACAGGTCTACTTTGATTTCAAAGAAGTGCTGCACCATAACCTCTTTGAACAAAATTACTGGATTTGAACATGCTCAAAATACTCAACATCTCTGCATTCTTAATATTTGCACTATTCAGTCCTATCAACTCACTGAGAAGTGCTTTTATTTTTGGCTTTTGCAGATTTTTGAATTATCACAGTTACATTAAATTTTTTTTTTTGTATTAAAGTTCACAAAGTAATGTAGGCATACAGTTCTCTACATAAGTGATTTCTTTAAAATCAGGCCACGTATTATTTGCATACAGGTCATAATTCAGTGAGTTAAGTCCCTGTTTTCAATTCCTAATCACAGAGTCACAGAATCCCAGAGTGGCCAAGGTTGGAAGGGACTTCTGAAGATCATCTAGTCCAGCCCCCCTGCCAAGCAGGATCACCTTGCACATTGCACAGGGTGGCATCCAGGCAGGTTTTGAATATCTTCAGAGAAAGAGACTCTACAAATTCTCTGGGCAGCCTGTTCCAGTGCTCTCACAGTAAAGAAGTGCCCTCTCATATTCAGCCAGAATTTCCTGTGTTTCAGCAATTTCCGAATGCTTCAATTTTATTTTTATAGCAATAATGCAGACTGATGGACTCAGTCTGGTTGATGGTAGTGGGGAAGTGAGCAATGAATATCCACACTTGGTAAAAGCTGCATTACTGAAGTGGCTGCCTTAATTCCTTGACTACAAATCTGCCAACAAAGTGGAAAAAAAAAAAAAAAAGCCCAGAGGCTCTGCCTATGTATAAAAAGCTTCACTACTTAATACTGATTATTATTTTACATAATTTTGAAGCCACCTCTCAACTTTTTAAAAAATTAATAAAGCAAATGAAATTAATAGACACATAGATGTCACAATAGACTGTTTCAATGTCACTTCTGCTCTGCATACATTTTAAACCATATTTTAAAATGTGTTGAGTCCTTGTATCAGTAATTTCAGCACATTTATTCAGAAGATGTCTTTTTGACAACACATTCTGGGCATTATATATGCAAAAGCCAAACCTAATGTTCATATTAGGCAAATTAAGGCTACCTAAGTCCAAAATAAGTGCCTTAACTGTGTTTACCATGACTTATTCATACACTCAGCACTGCTTTCATTTACTCTACCATAACCTCTTAAAACATGTTTCTATTTCCACCACCTCTCTACTACTAAGTAAAATGGATAACACAATTATCATAAACATGAATTTAATTCATTCTGTCTTGCATAATGCAATATGTGAAGGAAAAGGTTTTCTTCTTGTGACTGAGGAGGAAGAAAAGGTAGTCATCATTTTGTAATGGGAATCGTGCTATAAAGATGTATGTGATTTTTTTCATCACAGAGTTTTTGAATCTTTCAGATGTCTATGACAGGTCTAGCAAAACCAAGAGTTTACACTGAAGTTCTTATCTATGCCTACATTTGGCAAAAACTGGCAGGATTAATAAAAGGGACCAAAAATGTCACAGAAACCCTACACCTGACCTATAATTTCTCACTAATTATTCCACACTCTTTCTCATACTGACAGTATAAGTTATTCTCTTTTATTTAATCAGACTTCTCTCTTTTGAAGGGCAGATGTTTCCCCATTAATATGGCAGAATGTCTTTGTTTCCTCACCAACTGTAGAGACAAATGATTACTACAATAAACTCTGGCATTTTGCCTTGCAGTTTCTTGGTGGAGACAAGTAAAATCGTTTTGTGAAGTATTTAAATATTTCAGAATTCAGAACAACCCCCCTCCCCCGAACCTATCAATTCTGTTGTAAAAAGGAAAGTAGACTGATATTCAACCCAAAGGTTAGTTTAGGGGTTTTAAAAACTCATTGCAATGACACTTCTGCTCTACAAAGTTCCCTTATCAATTTAAGGAGTGATGAAATAACACCAGGAGGCAAAACAACTCTTTTGTTACTAAGAAAAACCGATTTGCAGATACAGTCAAAACAGCTTGGAGGACTTTTGTAGCAATATAGAAAGGTCTAATATAGGCAGCATTGAAATGTGACTAAGCTGATCTTGGTGGTGCTGAGTCATGTAGAAGACATGTGTCTTTGGAAAAGGGCCTTCAAGGTGCAAGCATTGGCCCCTAATGATGTAATACACTTAAAAATATATATATATATTTTTTTTTTTGGGGGGGGAGGGAAGAAGAGATCCTATCCCTCTGCAAGGGGACCACATCAAACTTAGTTACCCAGCTGTTACTTCAGTGACACCCTCTCAGTGTCGAGAACATTAAAAATATCACATGAAGAGGAAACATCTAAAGCAAGACAAGACAGTAGCTGACGAAATTTTTTGGCAGAACTGAGAAAGATATGTCCATGAAAGACACTGTTAAAAAGTGTGAGATGGGAGCCTGGTATGACTCAGAATGAAATCCACCTTCTCTGCTGACACATCCTACTGAGGTATTCAGTGAAGACTGTAATTACAGCTGAGATACGATTCACCAGAAAATGTAACATAGCAGACCATAAAAATAGAGACTATAGGCTAGCCACAAAAAGTAGACCAATTCTAGAACTTACTGAAGGTGAAAACTAAATTAGTTAATGGCAGGATGACATAAATAAGATTACTTCCACAAACTTATTAAGCTTACACTTTAAACGTCCTGTTGGTATGGCAGTAGAATCTGGCAGGAAACAGGAGAGTCCGGGATTCCTTTCACAGAAAAAGAACAAACGCAGACTTGGACTGTAAGGAAAGCTGTAGGGATGTAATTTACAATGTCTACGATGAATGTCACATTGGTCAAGCTGATAAATAGAATGAACAGTGAGAGGCAACTTTTTTTTTTTTTTTTTCCTCTAGAAAAAAATATCTAAATGAAATGGAAAATGAAGCAAAAGCCAATAAAGGCACCTTGAATACAGACTCAAGGAAAAAGAGATATAGGACAAATCACTATGTTGCAGAAAAAGAAGTAAACCTCCAGCACCTTAGTGTGGATTCTGAAACAAAGCATTAGCAGAGCTCAGTACAGGTCAGATGTTTTAGATCGAGGTCAAAGGAAATCTGAAAGTACATAATTTGACTGTTTATTGCAACTGTTTTTTACTGTCTGCACCTCTCATTTGGAAAAATACCTAAAATTATATTTAAAAAAGCAACTGTGACTGTGGTTTATAAAATTCTATCTCCTAGACACATCACAAGATGTTTTCTGGGAAGAAAGCAACAGAGGGAGAATTGCCATTTGATGCTATATGATGCCATTTGCTATTTCTCTAACAAATCCCCCCCGAACCTAAAATCTGCTCAATTTCTACAGCCATTTTACATATGAAAGCAATCTGACTTACTGTACATATGACGCTCATTTTAAATATGAGATTTATTTCTGTTACTGTGTCATCTGTATCTTGGATGTTACTTCAATTAGATGTAAATACCTTACTTCCTACCGCTTTCAATATATACACCAAGCCAATCAGTTATTTACTCCTTGCCCACTAAGAGAATGATTAATTATTATGAAACCCCCAAACCAATCTATTATCTGTTTAGAATAGTACAAATATAAATGTAGCACCCAAGTGCACACACATTTTGTATTTGTACACTTAGTCATCCTAAAAGAAAAAGTAACAAGTCTGTTTTCGCTACCACATACTGAACACAAGGTAATTTCTTAACACTTGGCTGGTATTGATTAGCCCTGGCTGAAATCATCGAGTTTCTTCAAGACCATTCCATATTCTTTCCTTCAACAAAATGCATTCAATTAAATGCATTTACTCCAAGTAAATGTTTTCTTTAAAGGAATATTAAAACCAACCCCAAAACAAATAGCGTCATAACAGTAGAGATTCCCATTTACTACAATTCTCTTCTAAACTAGGCATGTGGATGACAAACTGAATTTCAGAGTAAGTTTTCCGTATAAAATACTTCTGTATTACACCGTTTTTCTCTTAAATGATAGTACTGAGGACAGACACTGGACAATACATTACCTAACCTATTTTTATGTTACTTATAAACTCAATGTTTCAACACCTCTTTTGTAAAAACTGTCAGAATCTCCTGAGATACTGAAATTTATTAGTAGTGTACTGAAGATTATCATGCACGAGATATCCTAATTCTTGTGAACCGAAAAATGTATATATATAAATCATCATCCTGCAAATTATTTAATGCACAGTTTTGTTGCTCAGTAACACAAAGCTACTTGTATGTAAACTGATTAACCATTTACAAGACTGGAGGTTTCACGGGATTTTTTTTTTGTGTGTGTACTACCTCTGAGAATTGCAAAATAAGTGGCTTATTTGGACCTACAAGTTATAGTCATTTTTATAGTTTCTGAGTAGAATAAATTTGAATGACAGTATTTAATTTTATATTTTGATGAGATTGTTATAAGTGTATTATAACTGTATCTCATATAAGATTTTTATATTGAAGGGAGAAAAATAAATAAAATATTTGTATTCACTAAGTCATGTTTTACCTATGTATTACGCTTTTCTGCTTGTGACAACTTAAAAAAAAAAACACAACATTAGAGACTCTTTTATGACTGCTAACTAACAAGCTCAGTCTTTGTGTTTGTTACTAAAGCAACACCTGCTACAATTCAGTTTGGGAAAAGTAGTTCAATACTCTTAATGAAAGATATTATAGCAAGCACCCTTAACCTATAAATGATGCTAATACCATTGTTAACCAACTATTATTACAGGAATATTTTCTAACTTTTTAAAACTGCACTGAACTTTTCTCGATCATTAGGTTTAATATTTTAAGTAAATCTAAATACGTTTTTATAGATCTAAGTAATTAAGTACATACAGACATATTAGTCTAACTGGAGTCATTATACAAACTGCTATTATTACTGAAAACTTGTTCATAATTATACGTTTCTGTACATAAAGTTATTATGAATAATATTTATGCAACACATCCATTGAATTTATATCTGTTCTAGCTCAAAATATCTTTTGCCATTTATATTAAGATCAGTGTCATTTTACCAAAAATTTCACTGCCTGTGACCAAATTTGATATGAACCTAATTTTATTAGCAGGAAGCACTCTGTAGAAGATACTTACTAAAAATTAATACAGCTCATAGGTGGGGAAAAGAAGAATGATTTTGAGTAGCAACAGAAGCTGTATGTCAGTAAGAAGAACATAAACCTTTCCTACATAGATATTTGATTAAAAACAGGTTTCCAAAAAAAAGAAATAAAATCCAACGATAGGTTGTTCTCAGGTAACATGATTACTTATTATGGTCTGATTTAATTCAACAACAGAATTATACACTTTTAAAATTAACTGGTAAATACTTATTGCTTTAACTTTGAGAGGAGTTTTACATGCAAAAATAATTAATGGGTCAATTCTTAAACTCTCTGTACCTTGTAATTTTCTACTTTAAGATATGTTATTAATTTACAATGCCTTTTGTGACATTAAATTTATGTTAGTATACTTATACTGATATATTTTAACAAGATGATTATGTCAAAGGTTATCATCAACAGTTCATAATAAAAAGTTATGATCAAAAAACCAACTTATTATTTATAGTTTAGACTGCATAATAAAGTACTAGCAACACAAAATGTTAATTAATTTCTAATTCTCTATTCTTTTATTTAGATTTCATGAAGGTTGATTGGACTTGATCCATCATTTTACGGAAAATTAATTATTTCAAATACATGCACCACTTTATGCAACCTGCCTGATTTGCATTGAGGAAAATTCAGCAGAAGTAATTGAGGCACAAGCAAATACTGGCACTGACTGAACTCAATTTTCATTCCAAATTTCTGCAAAATCCCAAGACACAACAATATCAGATGCAGGGGGAAAACAAACAAAAGCAATGTGTAAAGGGAACATGAAGAGAGAATATTACAAGAATCAGAGAACAAAGGGATTGCAAAACTATTTTAGTGCCATAGATGAACAGTGAGGGCTTCATTCAGGCAAGGTGGAATAAGATATCATATGGCATCCTGACAATTGATGTCTTCATTTAAATGTAAGAATTTACATTCTAATTAGAAAGAATTTACATCTTAATCAGAGGCAGCTGTATTATCTTGTTACTGTTTTTTTCAAAGGTAATGAACTAAAGTACTGCTGTGCTTTTTCAACCAGAAACTAAATAGACAGCATACAGTGTTATTTTATAGCCTACCTGCTGTAAGCTGTTATTAATATTTTCAAAGACTAAATTCCAACAAAATCTTTCAAAATAAAAATTGTATTTGACATTGCTCAAATGATACCATAAAGACTTATTTAAAATATTTAACCAATACCCTTTCTGACATATATATATTTTAAGTATATGTACTCATAAAGGCATTAGTATGGCACCAATGAAGCACACTTTCATTTTAGGTTTCAACTAATACAGTGTAATATTGGGGGGAAAAGTACTTGGGAATATTTCTATTAACACTGCAGTTCCACTGATATTTCTACATGTTGTTCATATAACACATAAGGAAAAAAAAGTCAAATAAGACAATTTTGTAGCTCATGTACAAATACCTCTCAATTGAGGCCAAACTGAAATATTTTAGATGCTAGTTCTAGAGGATGAGTCCTGCTAGGGAACATACACATGCTTTTAGAGGAACTTCTTGACTCATGAAATCATGGATTACTAGTTCAGATTAAATATCAGGTTTTTGTCTCATCCATAATTCCAAGAGGTTTGATGTCAATATGCTGCTGCTATTTGATGCCAATATAACTGCTGCTAGGCAACTTTTACTATATGAGACTGCAGCAAGAAGTAAATGCATTTTTTCTTCCTACGAAGAAAATTAGACACGACTGGAGAAGCTCCTGGTTTAGTTCCTAGCTCTATAAAAACTAACTCTGGAATTCTCAGTACTACTTTGTGTCTCCACATTTGTACGACATCTCTCTCTCAGCTCTATACCTATTCTAAATGGAAATGTCTTTGGGGCAAGATCATTTATTGCTACATGCTATACAACGTTCAGTCCCACAGACACTTCCATAAAGAGTACTGAATTAGGATGAAATGTCTTTCATTACATATTGCTCTTCCTTTGAACTCTGTAATGCTGTGTGTACTTTCACGTATGTTCTAATAAGACAAAAAAATGAATAAACCTCCCCAACTTGGAATCTTCCATCAGCTTGGGAATCTAGGTAGAAATTACTGAAACAACATATTCCGTTTGCCCCCTCATGGCTTAAATGGCACCAGCCAGAAAGACTCACATCCTGAGACGGATAATCGTATTTGTACAATGTTCAAATCCCCAATATGCTGATGCATATTCACACAGCATTCATCTGGGAAATGGAAAGGACCAGTTTTCCTCTACAGACGCACCAGGTCCAACACTATCTGTGGCAAGTAACAGGAGAGGTAAACTTGCTGTACTTGCTTCAGTAAAAGCAAGCTTCTGCTCACCTGCACGTAACTTCCTTTCAAATGCAGGCCCTCAGAATGTGGAATGTAAGGTCAAAGAATGCATAGTTTGGACTTTTTTTTTCTTTTTTTACTGGTTCGAGCTACGTATTCGTGGCTTCCCTGTGATTACAGATCAAATTTATTCATCACTAAGCATTGAAAAGATATGCTTGAAGAAACAGGGACGTTAGAACAAAGATTATAAAGATTATTCCTCCTCCTGAACAACGAGGAACATATTACATTTCCAAGATCTATTGAGAAACTTGGCTTTTACTGATCCTTATGGCTAAGAGAGGAACAGACATTCTGTTCTGCTCATACTTACACACATACTTAATTTCTGCAAGAGGAAAATAATTAAAAAAAAAAAAAAAAAGTTTAATGGACCTTGAAAGGTAAAGGAGATTTTATCTGGTGTTTGAGGAATTTTTTGATTCCCTTTTTGAACTGGGGAGAAATACCACCCCCTACAAAAGAAATGAGACCAGTCTCTTCTCCCAATATTTGTTAATATTTAAAGTTTATAACAAAACAGATAATATGACATAGAACATTATTAGAAATAGAAAAACAACTAAAAAATTATCAGTATCTTCTTCTGTTACAAATTTAGACTAATTCATACAACTGACTTTACCTGCATCGTTCTGATCTGTTTCCAATATCTTTTTTGAGATTAACGGGCCATTTTTTTATTGAAAGACATTAGTTTTCACTAACTTCACTTAGTACCACACACATTACGTACTGTATTCTGTCATTCAGTATCAACTTTGGAGTATCTTTCCCTTCCTTAAAATAACACTACATTCTACTTCAACCATGAAACTAAACTGAAGTTGTTTTTACAAATACTGTATTATCGCAATGCTTCATGGACCCTGACATCAACCTGAATATACAGTCAAATGCCAGCTTATTTTTATCATTCCTTTTCCAAAATGAAATCCTTATTGAAACCGTTTCCTTTATTTAACCGTCTTTTAAAATTTCATCTTAAATGTATTTGGCAATTTCATGATTCATTATTGCCAGCCTTTTTTCATAGTGATATAGAAACAAGTAGATCTTTTGTTTCTATCTATGATTATGATACCAGAAAATTTGTAAAACTGAATTTCACAATCATAATTCCTTATTTTCTTTAACACATCTTTCCCTTTTTAACAATACTGTTACAAATACACTCGAGGGAAACATAAAAACATTGATATATGACTGCTGCTCTCTACCTACTCTACTTCTACTTCTTTGTTTCTCATTTACATTGGAGTATTTTTGGTACTGAAGCCAAGTACCAAAACGTTTTTGTTTTTCTTTTTAAACATGCCTATGTATCTCTGAGTACCTCCACAGTAAAAGCTATCTCTTTATCAGTATGTTTTCTACACAGTCAATAATTATTTGTTTTAAAGGAAATTTTGGAGGAGACTTCTTTACCACACTAATGATTTCAGACCTTCTGGAGGCCAACAGGGTATTTGTGAAAAACTTGATACTCTTTAGGATGGTCCTTTAGTTTGCATCCAGTCTTGATCCCTGAAGATTTTAAATGGTACAGATCAGCACCCAAAATCTCCTAGAAGAGCTATAGCAAGACTTCTCATGGAGGTTAAGATACTGCAGACCTTACTGGCTAGTGGCTCCTACTAGAAGTCAAGGTAGGAGTTCCTACTGTCCTGCTATATATGAACAAGTAGAAAAGCTAAGCTACATTAAAAGCATGCTAAGCTCTAATTAAAGTAAATAAGTTCAGGCGTACCTCCTTTCCATGTTTGCCTACCCACATAAGAAGTCTTAAAACTGGAAAAATCAATTAATGTTTCCAATGTAAATTTAAAGATTATTAGTACACAAATATGTAACTCACTGGGACATAGATCCTCACCCTTTTCAATGGACACTAATTTGTTTTCATGATCTTTCACTACTTAAAAAAAAACAAAAACTATAATTAATTGAGTTCATAATTCTTCAGCAGATAATGCATGCTCTGTAATCATTTCCTAACAATTTGGAAAAAATGTTTAAATATATATTCAGTCCTCATATTGCATTTATAATAAAAAAGATATTCTCTCAACATATGCCTGTAAACTGAAAAACAGTGAAAACTAATCCATCATTGCCTAACAGTGAATATTATGGTTCATCTACAATGCTCTGAGTCCTATAGACTCAGAGCTTATAATGAGAACACTATTAAAAAAAAAAAGGTTTAAATCCAATAAAGGTATCTGGTGAAATTCAACATTCCAAAATCTTTCTATCTTACTATTGTGAAGTAATCATGAAATTAAAATTGTAATGCATTTCATGATACAGTTTATTTTACACTTCAAAAAGCATCTAACCTTTGGATATATTTTGATCACTTCAATAATAATGTTTAAAACATTTTGAAGATAGTTAGAAACATATTAGCATAAGTAAGAATCAGAGAACAGAAAATTGCAGACAATTAGAAATGTATGTGCATCTTTTCAACTACAATGACAAAGGACTTCCATATTATATTAAACCTACTAATATTGAAACGATTTTCAAATGTTTTGATTTTTGTTTTCCAGGTATCTCAATTCTATTGATAGGTTACATGTAAATGTAACCTCTGACTGCAGCTTTGGTTCATGAAGCAATCATTTGATACAACCTTCATTTTTATCACTAAGTAATCACATTTAAAAGGTTTCAAAATAATATTATAGAGGTTAAAATACTCCCAGAATTTCAGTGTTATTATTACATGTTCCTTTATCATGCTATAATTAATTTTTATGTTTTCTTCCTCAGGGTGCACCCTATTACTATTACTATTACTTCTCAGATGTTTCCACTTTACAGTAATTAAAAGTTACACTTAAAACAATGCCCCATAAAGTTAATAATCAACAGTAAAATTCTGAATATTTTACACACAGATTTCGATTAAATAGTCTGCCACTTCTGCAAGTATTTTTTTGAGGAAGATTATAGACCTAGGTCTCCAGTTGGCATTATAAAAGCAGAACGTATATAATGTGCAACATTTTGAACATGGGATTAAATCTGGGATTAATCTAGATTTACATTTAAATTAACTTTAACATCAGCAGGAGTCCTGTGGTTAATTCTGGGTGCACAGGCAGGGGGGTAGATTGAGGCCAGCTGAGAATGAACCACTGTGACTTTTATCTTAAAGTCAGGTTTTGTTGAGAATATCTAATTTAGTTATTGGCATCAGCTATTTAACCTGCACTCCAGCCACTTTGCTGGAGCTGGAGTGGTTACAACAGTTACCTCGTGTAACTACAAGAGCAGCATAGGTCCCTTCAAGTTTTTAATACAGTGACGGTTTTCAGTGTTTCCCTGACCTGGCCTGCAGTTGCCTTTCATAGCTGGCACGTGAACCAAGACCGAAGCAAGACACAGCAAATGTTTCTCAGAGAAAGGCTTTCACGAAGTTTGTGCCTGTGTCTAGCTAAAAGGCCAACGTGGTAGACAAGCTTCCATGCAGGGAGGCCCAAGAGCCATTTCCACTCAAGACCTTCAGGTGCAGCCACAAGAATTTTCTGTGATTCATGCAGAAGGAAAGAATACAGTGTGAGTACTCACCCACTAGGTCTCTGTATTTTGACTGTTTTTAAACAGAGACATTATTAGTAACAGCAGATGGTACCAAGTTCTGTAACTGATCAGAGGGAAAATGTAGTTCAGTTAACCAAAAATTCCAATGGAAAATGTTCTCCAGTGTTTTTCAGGGAGTGGAAGGGGTCAGTCTAATGGACTTTTTTTTACCCATCACCAAATAGTGACCAATTAGTTAGGCTTTAATTTGCAGCAGTGATCGGTGTGTCTTCATACATATTTTCATGCATGCTCATATTCTTCTGAAACCCTTGTATCTCCTTGTGCAAGAAACTGAGAATATGCAAAATGTTTTACAGATTTCTGGGAAAAACAAAGAAAGAAAGAAAAAAAGAATCCTCTATACAGATTGGGAGAAGACTACTCTTCTCTGAAGAGCAGTAGCAAAGGAGCAGGAAATTATACTCTGTCCAGGTTGGGGAAGAAGCTATTTTAAAAATGCATTCATGGTAAGAACAGGGCTGCCTCCTTCTGCACCCAGCCTTTCATCTTCTCTTTGGTTGAGGTAAGTAGAGTAGGGATCTGCTGATTAATTCCTAGTACACCCGTTACATTTCTCTCCCAGGCTTTCTAAAGAACGATTTGCTTTGCTCTCCCTCCTCCCAGCTGAGCCTGAGATCTATGGTGTTTATTTGTCTGAAATCACCCTGTGCTTCTGACCAACCACCTGCATTACCAATGGATTTATTTATTTTTTTTCTGTTGGGCCAAACTGAAAAGAGTCCTGATAAAAGCCAATGCTTTCTGACTTCCTTGTGGTATTATGGACCCAGAGTCAGGCTGAAAGCAGTGCAAGCTGCATGCAGAACGTGAGGCCTGTAGGACACAGTTGGCTCAACATCCTTCAACACCAAGGCCAAAATTTAACTCCTCCCAGGGAACCAGAAATCTTCAGCATTTAAAGAGACTGGTGCCATTACTCTGTGGCCTCTGTCACCTCAGTCCATACCGGAGCCAATGAAAATGCCAGCAACAAGAGCGAAAGCTGGCAGTGGGTAATAACACCCTTTCCAACTGTCACACTAATCAACCTTATGTTTACTGCTTAAATTGAGCCATGGACGTACTGCTTATTAAGTACGGATCAAACACAACGTGGAGCACGAAGTCTAATGCATGGCAATGCTACATCTTCCTTTCATAATCACCAGAGATTGAACCGATCATTTATTAGGGAATTTTCCCTAAATTCCATCCAAATGGCAGAAACCAAGTATGTGGGATGCACAAGCAGCACAATATGAAATAATTCCTACAGAATTAGTCATAAAAGGAGAACAAAATATAACTTAGTTTCTAAAAGGTAAGGATGTGCATTGAAATCTTAGAATTTACTAAAATTCACTGCATTGTGTCATCCTTGGATGACTATTAGATTCATTCTTGATGTCACTGAAGAATCAGCCAAATCCTAATCACATCTAGACCAGGGACTAACAGCTCACTGAATACACAACATCAGTAGAAGTTCATTTTGACCTGAGTCATTAAAGACATGGAGAAACATCTCCTAGGAATACCAATATTCACTGTACACACAGGCTAGCACAGTTACACAATCAAATATTTTGTATCAGATGATTATATCATATCAGATATTACAGAATACATAAAGGAAAATGTTGCAAGTGGTTAACTTTAACCATTTCATTCCTAATGATAACTAGCAATAACAATAGTTAGCAAAGAGATATATATATAATATATACATATAAAAATTGGATTATATATTAAACATTAGGAAAACAAAATTTTGATCAAAAAGTTTTAAGAAATAAACATAACTGAAGACAAGCTTTTTAAAATTCTTGATATACCTTCATATTACAATGCTAATTTAAGCTTTCCTCTGCCAGTTACTATTCTCAAAATATACAGCAGTACTTAATAAGACAAGACTAGACTTAACTATTGACTTTCATAATGAAACATGAAGATAAAAATGAGGCTTGGTGTAATTTATAAGAGAGAAAATGATGTACTAAAAGCAAGACACTAAATCAATTTTAAACACCAAACACAATTTATGTCTGACTTTAAAACTCATCCTCAAAACATTAATCTAGACAAAGGCCAGAAACTGAATGAGGCATAATTTGTGAAACTGATACCTTTCATCACAACCTCTAGCTGAAAAGGTCATTAGATATATTATATCTAAGTGAGCAGCTTATCCCTGCTTCATTACTGATAATTAAGGCAAGTAATATTTTCTTGACAGTAATGTGTCCAGTAAGAGATATCGTCTAGTTTGCATAAACCAGACATTAATTACCAGAGTAGTATCAGAGATAAAAAAAATTAAGTACCTGTGTAACATCATTTCATTATTTTTTCTTCATTTCCTTAAAGAATTAGCAGGCTCAGAAACATAATGAGCATATTAAGAAATCCATTTTCAAGCATTTATTAAAACCCTTATTACACATTACACAAATATATTTTTGTACATACATAAACAGAAATGAAGGCATCTGGAAATATACACATTATTTGAGTATTTTGTCATCTTGCTTTACTAGAGCAACATTTGTGGGTGAAGAACAGTGATCAAATAACAGGTTCATATTTGGACTTCATTTCAAACGTTAAGGCTTTCATACAGAAGAAATCACAAATGACTCCAAGACCTCTGACCTGCAACTTCAACCCATGTAAAAGGCTGTTCCACCTTATTTGCATAAACAGTAGTTTTTCTGTTGTACAGAATAGGATATGTATTGAGTGTATGTGTGATGATGACAAATTTATCATTTAGCTCATAATCTGTTAAACAGTTTTCATTTCTCACTAGAAATGTCTCCCAATGTTTTTAAAAGCTATGTTGCACGGTGTTTGGCAGACAGAACAAAGAGAGGTTCTGTTAATAAACTGTTCTGTAATGGTTTATTCATTAAGGTGTGTTATCTACCATACTTCACTCTACCTATAGGCAAATGTTATCTACAGCTACTTTACCTTTAATCATAACAACAGATACAAATGCTGTTGTCACTGCATGTCATCCAGGAGCCATAAAATGGTACTCTATCCTTTCAGCTTCCCTCAATCCCAGTATTCCTGAAAATGTGAATGTATATTTGACAATAAATCTGGAGAAACAATTCCTTTGAATTCCTGTCCCCATGAACATTCATACTATTGGTCCTTTGAGCAGTATTTCTCAGAAAGCATCATTAATTTAGGGAAGGGTCCATGGGTCTCTTGTTGAATAAAGAACGAAGTATGCCTTCCCAAAGAAGAGAAGGAGATTTAAATCATTGTAAATATGGTGGAAATGTGCGTGCAGTTGCAGATGACAGCTCAGTTAGTCTCAGGAATGGTGTTCATACAGAGGGATATAATTGAAATCACCTGTGTTCCAGTAGAGCAAGCTCTGCTTCTTGTAGATAGATCTGTGCAGTCCTATGAGCTCCTACGCTCATACCATATCCTCACACAGTCAATGACAGCCTGTCACAAACCTCTGAGGTGATTAAAAAAATTGCCACCAAAAGAAAGCAGGTTAACGCAGAAGATATTTACAGAAGGAACTGTCTCAGCTATGCTGTGTATAATAAATATGGAAAGGATACACACATCCTCTTCTGTGAATGTGTGTGCAGTGTTCAGAGAAAGCAGGGCTTACACACGCATTTCTGAATTCTGCTACAGACAAACACTTTACGGATACTATCAAATATAGCCCATGTAGCTTGCACACATATGATCCAAAACAGTCAGAGGAGTAGTTATACTGATTTTAGTTGTGATTCTGTAATAGTAAATGTATTGAGGCAAAGTAGGTATCTGGAACAGGCAGTAAAGAGATCTTTCAGTAGTAACTGACACTATTCAAGTGCACTAGATCTGATCTAGTCTTGTTTTGAAATTTGCAATGACCAAATTGCAAAATGACCATTTCATCACTGGCATCAGAAGTTGAAAACATTACTCAGTTTACATGAAGTGTAAGGAAAGAGAGGGTAAAATAAAGTCCATGCCCGTATAAGATGTACTCCCTTACTACTGAATGTTTCTTCCTTCTTTTAAAATGCTAGTCCTGATGCTTGTGAAATAAAGTTCTGCAACTTTCCTGGACTTTAAGATAATACGTGGAGTTGTTGATGGTCTGCATTGGCATGACACCACACAACCTAATAGCCACAACATCATGAATGTGTAGAGAGCCGTAACTTCTCAGTCTCTACAAGTGGCTATTCCCATGTGACATGTGATCCAGTCTCTGGGTACAGATTAATTAGAAGTTCAACAGAGAAGTAACCAAGGTGATTTGTATTTAAGGAGAAAAGTCACTGGAAAATATGGTCACTTCAACCTCAAAAAAATTTATCAGTGCTCTCACTGAAAACTGGCCATACTCATCTATACAATACTGCTGGACTTCAATGTGCTAGTGGGAATCAAAACAGCATTTCCCATGGCAGACGGCCAGGATATTTCTGCCTTTTCTATTGGAAAAAAATACCTAGGCATGGCCTTGTTACTTGCAAGCTAAATTACGTAAGGCATTAAACATGACAGGGAATGGCCATCGTACAGCATCATCTGCAACAAGTCTTGTTTGCTAGGGACAGTGCACCATTCAGCTTCAGTAAAAATCAGCTAGGTAACCAGAATCCATCACTGTGGTCCACGCAGCTCTAATTATGCTGACACTTACCTGTCACTGTCTATTCCTTCAGCTCTTAAAGACTGGCTGGAGTCAACAGAAAGACTTAGCTGACAAATCTTAGGGAATGGTATGTAATGCTAGATCAGTTTTGCATTTTACCACCTGATTTTACAAGAAAGTGACCTGACCATAGCTGGTAAGATTAAACTGATGAAATAAGTAGGTTCTTCTAGAACCCTCATACCATAGATAATTTTGCTTGACTACTTTGAACTTTTAAAAAATCACAGTAAAACTTTGATCATATCTCTTCTTATTAAAATTTACCTCTAATATTTTGATAAAATCCCAAAGAACTGTAACATCTCAAAGACTGAAAATCAAAACAGAAGTGATTGCAAATGTAAATATGCTGTTTTAACACCTACTGTAATAGAAAATTTCCTCATTCTTTCTAGTTTCTTAGGTAGAACAAGTGACACCAATCATTGGCACCTGACAGATATAACCACCTGATGTTACTTTTATTCTAAATATGCTGAAGTCAGACCTGAAGAAGTTGTTGATCAGCCTCCAAAAGCTTTCTAAATTAGAAGCAGTATTTTTAACAAGAGAATAGTTCTGCTGAGCTAGTGACATGCAAAACATTTCTCACTGGTGTCAGTATTTGTAGGATTACGGAATATCAAGTATGACACTGCAGATGGCTATTTATTTATAAATAATAGCAGTATTTCAGTAATGAATTATTCATATGTAGTATAATATTGACAAAAATAACTTGCATGTATCTCCTGAAACAGTTGCTGTTTTCACTGCTATTACAAAATATGTATCTGGTTTTACTCTGTATTTTGATTATAAAAAGATCTGAGTAAAACCATAAACCAACCTTCTGTGCCATGTTTATAGAAGCAGTCTGCTTCAACACATGAAAGCCATCATTCAAAATCCTCCACAATTTCTTCAGCGAGTGCTTCTTCCAAACACAGGGAGCACATAGATGTTTCCCCCATAAAAACTGAAGAACAAAGCGAAGCCATGACCGCATTTATTCCAATTTATAATTTTGTACCTCTGCAAGAAGAGGATGCATGCCTAATGTACATTTTAGAAACATAATTTTGTATGAATTTCACTGTGATTATCAATTAACCTATCCTAACTAATTTTTGTAACAGCACTGAGATAACAATACAGGTATTACTCAGTTTTATTTAAATATCAAGTCCATTACAAACTTCCAATCATAAACTGACTCTGAAAAAGTTGTGAAGCTGGAATTCTTAAATTAAACATATCATCATCTTTTAATATTTTATACAACCTGTTTATTTGTTAACCTGATAGTTTGCTCAATGTGATCATTTCATGTAATCCTAACACAGATTGACTTGCTCGTTTTATTAATACATGTATTTTATTGTTCTTACTTTATATGTATTTTTTGATTTGGCATTGCTGATAATATGATCATGTACAATATGATATTTTTCTAAGAATATTAGTGATAGCTATAACAGGATATTTTTTCAAGTAAGAAATGTAATTTCAGAAACCTTGAGAAGCTCAGTATGTATCAAATGTGTAAACTTACACTGACAAATTCTCCAAAGCGATCTCCTTTTCACAGCTTGCCTCAGTTTAAGAGGCAGAAATTGGCACTCAGTACTTAAAATGCTACCACTACATCTTCAGTTTCCTCAAATCTGAATTCAGAAAAGGCAAAATTCAAATTTATCTTATCAGTAAACTAGAAAAAACAAAAACAAAAACAAACAAAAAAAAACTCACAAATCTAGCCACTGTTCTCAGATCTAAAACAAAACCTGCAGTTGCATAATCACTTCAGTCTTAAATTTTAGTGGACAATAGACTATTCTGGATGGCTGTACAAAGGATGGTAAAATGAGAGATGGGATTGGATTTTGTTTTAAAAGTAAAATTCTAAGTGACACGCACTACTTTTCTCTCTCTCTCTCCCTTGTCCACTTAAACATTAAAGTTAAGATGTATTTTGAACACTGGGGAAAGATTTACAGACTCCTTGAGGATGTTCATAGTGGGTTTCTTCTAACAGTACGAGTATGAGTGTGTATTCCTCATGTTTCCACACCCTCCCCTGTGACAGATACAGAGCAGTAAAGGGACCAATACAAGGCAGACAGCTTTTCAGCAGTTTTAGGACATGTACTTGGAAACTGTATTTTTATTTTAGGTTTTGACAAATGGAAAAATCATGTTTAAAATTCTGACATCGAAACCTACAATTTCATGCTTCATCTATACAACATCCCTTTAGATGTAAGCACCATTTAAAAACAGTTTTCCCCTTACGTTCAGTACTAGGTGTTTTCTCATATTAATTATCTAGAAAAAAAAAAATAGGCAAAATTTGCAATAACTCTTCAAACATGAAAAATTTTGTCCATACATTCTGCTTTAATAGTATTCATTACATGCAGTTTTGGCATCTACGTTATGTTATTATATATTTCTTCTTATGGACAGAAAACAGTAACAAAAATGAGCAATGTTGCATTAAAACACTAAAACTGCTAAAGCAGATTCTGCTTACTGGAATTTACAACACTGAGTGGTATAAAACTAGAATATTCATCCTCTTAAGTCCTGACAAGGAGTCTGACACTTCCCTTGGTGCAGCACTCAAAACCAAATCTACACTTTTTGGCCTCTCTGGACGAAGGAATTTGTGTCAGACAGTTCTTAATCGACAAAAGCTAAACAACTGCTCTACAGTATAAAATACACCACGTCCCAACATCTTGAACTGTGTCTGAAACCAGCTGTTCCAACACTGCTCCAAAGAAAAAGGAAAATCATCGTTAACTACAGTAGCAAGCACAGCCTATAAGAATGGTTCAAGCAAATAAATTTTGGTGATCTGACTGGATGAGGATGTATATAGGCTGAAGCTGCATACGAGACTATAAAGCAAGATTTTGTGAATAGCATGAGTATTCTCCTGTCAAGATTTCTCATACTCTAAAGTCTCCAAACTTTGCATTTTAATAGCAGGCTATAAAGTTCTAGGTAACACCACTTTTACACATTCCAGTATGACCCAGAATCTTATTTTAAGGAAGTCATTGATCTTTCTCCAATTACAGAAGAAAACTAAAAGAAAAAATATCAGCTGAAATCTAAATCATGTCTCTGATACTCACAAGATCAATACAAAGAATCCAACTTCATATATGGACTTGACCATGTTAGCTAGCAAATTTGCTTTATCTTACAATGCTTTTCAAAATATTTATGTTACAACTCTTTCCTGGTCTATTATTTGGATAGACGTTGCTAAATAAAAGGATTTCTCTAACTTTTTTTTGTTGTTGTTGTTAACTTCCTATATTGTAGAGAGTAGGGAAGGAACCAGTACAGTATTCAACATCAGAATTTTTTGTTCACTGAATGTGGAATTGAAAAATTGACAAAGTTAGTGAGTTTTGTATGTGGATCAACGCCTAAACTTCTTATTTTGGGAAAATGTTAAAATAGAACACTTTTTAAATGTAAAGTCATGACTACTGCATGAGCTTATTCAACCACTTTTCTACAGCTTTCTGTAAGGCTGTGTGGTATCTTCAGGCTCATGTGGAACAGCTGCACTGACACAATGGGCTGCAGCCGTTTTTACTGTCCTAATAATCCACATATTAAAGAGTCCCTAAATACTCATTGACGCGACAGACCATAACAACTCCCTTGGAGCTGTTACAGTTTATCAGGTCAGTGATCTGCATACTGAGGATTCCCCAAGTACTCATTGACAGGTAGCTTCTCATATACACTTGTACTAAAATAATAATTGCTTCAAAGGAACTGTTAAATCCCAGTTGCAAGAACAAATTAATTTAAAACCATTGAGACAGCACTTTAGTTTTTCTAAAGATCTGACAAATCTAGACAAACCTACGAGACAAACCCAGACATCTGAATGCAATAACTGTTCTCAAATATTACGGCTGTACGGTATTGTGGTTAAAAACACAACACACCTTGTCTTCAGGGAATTATCATCACTACTTTCCTGCTAGTCAAAGGTGACTCATAACCTGTTCTTGACACAGTTCAAAAAGACTGAACTGAAAACTTTTTATATAGGTGATCATCTTAATTGAACCCTCGAGTTGGTCATTCCCTATGTCCTCAGTTTCTGTGTGTAGTGTTATCTTCTGTCCCCACATCTTAAGCATGTATCACTGAACCTCTTGTTTTTTCCCTTTCTCTTTTCTTCCATATTGTAGCAAGAATGATTCCAGGATTTCTATTTAGCTTTGCCATCTCAGAACCCTTTAATCTCCTACTCTTTGTTTCCCCTCACTCTATATGATTTGAGGAAAAACTCATATGGATCATAGAAACCTTTGCGCCCAATAGGACTTGGAGTGACCTATTTGCTCCCACCCACTGCATCACATCATGCAGTGACAACTGATTCACACTCTGGACAACTTTTTGGCATCCTGTGAGTTTCAGACAAGGCTGAGCATGGAAGCACCCACAAAGACTACTGATGAGAGTGAATGACTACATGGCAACTGCCTACAGTCAAAATGTATCTCCTCTAAAGAGAGAAATCCAGAAGAGAAGGCTAATTCACAAGGTTAAATTGGGATACCGTGGAGTCCATGTCCATGTCCATGTCCATGTCCACTTCAGCCTGACAATGCTATCCTCTGCAATTTGGTATAGGCATCAGTAAACATCACTGGAATTCTTTAGGGCTAAGTCTGATACTCCTACTAGTTTTTACATAATTTTCTCCACGGGGCTCTGAAATCATACACTGCAAGTATTATTTATAGTCCAATCAAGAAGCAAATCAATTACATTTCTTTTCCTTGTTACTTGCTTTTACGACTCATTTATGTTACAGCTAGCAGGACATGTAGATCTAGATGACATTGGTTGTGTGTTTCTGAAAACTTTCTTCATGAAAACCATACTTTGAAATCACACAAGTATTCAATCAAACTTACATTAACAGTCAGGATAGCTGCAATATTCCTGCACATAACTCAGCACCTCACACTGCTAGTCAAACCAAGGAACTGAAACAAGAGGTGGAAGAAGTATCAAAAAGCCCTTAATAGATCCATGACTTTCTAATACTGGCTATGTTAATACATACTACTTCAATTATCTGTTTTTGTATGTAACTGCTAATAGTATAACTCTAATGCTTGGACACTGCAAACTCAGATTGTGGCAACTCCTTTCCTAAAAGTTAAATAGCATCAACAATTCAGAAGAAAGCGAATATTCTTCTCTTAGGATGTTCTTACTAGTAACTTTTCTCCTCAATCCATACATTTAATGCTTCCATTGTTAAGAAGTGAAGTATTTCTCCGTAGTCTTTTTCTTTACAGTTTTGAAAAATCCAGGCATATTCTAAGCACTATTGCAAAGATTATTTTATAGCTCGGTGTTTTGGTCTCTGCCCTTCTTTATCCCCCTTTTTACTAACAAAGCAAACACAAAACACGTCTCTTCATTTTAAAGTTCCTTGCAATTTAACATCATTTTAAATATCACCTCTCAAACAGCAATATATTTACTATCTATAAATTCTATTTCTTTCTTTCCTTTTTTTAGGTTTGGGATGATCTCCATATGAAAATTCACAAAAAAAATCTCATTATTCTGCTTCAATAATGCCTTAAAAATTTCCTCTTCTATGAAAACCTCTTCTCTCATTGAACTTAAATGCTGAGCTAATTCAAGACTCGGGCTATGCTGATGAAATCCTAACACAGCAAGTTACTGACTTTTGCCTCTGTTCAAAAAGATAAGACCTGAACAGCTCTCCCAACCTCATCCTAATAGAGTTGTAAAACACCATTCTTGCTGCAGCCAAAGGATTAGAGACAGGGTCAGAGTGTGTGTGCTGCAGGGGCTGGCAAAGATTTAGAAGGCAATGTTACAAAGAAAAGAGACTGAAGGATCCTGAGGGGATGCTGCAGAAGGACACAGTCTGAGGAAAATGAACTTTTACAAGAGAGGGAGAGAGAAAAACCTCCTAAGCATGGGAAACCCCATAGCTTTTGTGTCTCCACCTAAAACAGCCCTCACCATTTCCACTACACTTTTTCAGCTTTGTCCTTGACCAATTTCAGTTCTCCCAATGTCCTCTGCTAATTCCCTGCAGCCTTTTTGCTCCTCTTCATTCCCAATCTTTAATAACTGTGCAAAAATGTACAGAAATGGTAGTAAAAAAAAAAAAAAACAAAAAACAAAACAAACAAAAACAAAAGGAATTGAAAAAAATAGTAGTTATTAAATCAACTGAAAATGTTAATAAAATACATTAAAAAACACAAGTGGTATTCATAAGGGCAATAATCTAAATTGACACTTTTGCCCTACTAAGGAGCTCTGAAGAATGATATTTGAACTTTCCAAAGAAACACTCAGAATTAAATACCATTGAAGTGTAACAAGAAAGACTTAAATATAGGCATTAGTACAAAGATGAGATAACAAAATCAAACCATTAGAATTACAAACACAAACATTGGAATAAAATATAAGGAGCTTCTATACCAAGGCAATAAGATACAGTGGCAGCCTACGCTGTTGATTTTAGTTATTGTTTATTGATTATGTTGAATAGATCTGGGGAAACAAAGAATAAAAAGTTATTTCTTTTCCTTATAACTAACTAGATTTGTATGAAAACACAAAATATCTTGAATATATATTTTAATATTGGACTACAAACCTTCTGCCTTATTTAAGCTAATCTTGACATTTGTAGTGGGTTTACGTAGCAAGAAGAAGGTGATCTTACTATCTAGGAGTGGTGGAACAGAAGTTGCTGCTAGTTAGCCCAGGAGAAATCTGTCAAGCTGTCCAGCTACAATATGGGACCATGGAGACTCCTTCAGTCTTAACTGTCAGCCCAGAATGACAGGGACTGAAATCTAGTTTCTGATGACAGACTTAGGAGAACAACCAAACACAGCTCACTTAACAAAGCAATACATCACCCTTCTAACTGGTAGCAGAAAAAGGGACAGAGATGTGAAGGCTGGTAGAGACCATGGTAACTAGAAAAGCTTGGTCAGGCAATCAGAATCCCTTTTGTCTTACTTTTGAAAGACGTTTTGTTCGAGACTTCTATTCAGCCAGGTGGTCCATAGCCCTTACTGCATTTGATGAAGTTTCCCAGATCTGGTCCAGCAGGATGTAGCATTCTACAGAGCACCACCCGTCCCAGTCCAAAGGTCAACAGCTTCACATCACAGAGAAATACATGGCATACACCATGAGGCACCCCTCGTGGTATATACCTATTACTACCTGGATGACATAGCTTCAGAGACAGAAATGAAACACTGTGCAAATGTTTCCTGTTGCTCTAACTTCTAGGTGGTTACCTGAGGATTTTGTTCTCTGAGGACTGGAGCGGATGGGGAATTTTGGTGTAATTATTGCTGTCAGTATGCGTCATCCCTCTTGAGCAGAGATACGTTCAACATAAGCAACCTGGATGGAAGAAGGAACTGGAAATACCTTCTGCTGAAGATACTGGATATCTGCATTACCACTGTAACTGCTGAAGGCATTCAGATTGTGGAGTGTCTGAAGAGTACATGAACTGTAGCTAGGTTGGCACATTGTATTGCTGTCTTTTACAAGACATCACATAAGTATATAGCCTTCTGTGCTTTGATAAAATGATGATGGAATAGAAACCAAGTACCTTAACTGCCTTCCCTGCCGGACCCGTAACCTGTCTTGGGAAAGGTATGGTCTTACAAGAAGTTTGTCCATCCTTGCCCTAATCAATTGATAACAAATGATAACAGTCTTGACTCATTATAAAATGAACACACCTCTGATGACGCTCCAGGTGTCCTGCATATCGAAAGACAGCAATAATAATCTTTCCAAATACTTATATAGATGCTAGAATCATCAGCCTGGACCTGAATTTGGAAATGAAGCCTCATTTCAAGGTGGGCAACCATTCTTCATTCTGTTGTGCACTGAGAATCCTTGTCTGTTAGGTACTTCCTGACCCCTGCTGACAGTGTGTTTTTCTTCTTTTAAGCAGATTTATGTAAGCAGTGTCCCTAAACATTATTGCACACAGAGACTGTGGAAGAGCAGAAAGACAAAATGAACTAAGTAATGGTGACAGTGTCCATAACCCACCTGTTTTATATAATCTGCAACAAGACTTGATGGTACCAAGTAGGCCTATCTGCAAAAAGTGCTAATGCAGCAGAATACTGAAGAAAAGGTGAAAAAAATAAAATAAATGGTTCATAGACTTCTGCTGAGAGGATGAAAGGCAGTATGATAAACCACCGGAATCTGTAGCCCTGTATCAATAAAAGTGGTTGGATTGATATGTTTTTCTGTTCTTTGTGATTGAAGCAAGTCTTTGAATATTCATGAGAAACAGGCTTCAGTCTGTGCAAAAAGCTTTTTTCTGTCTTTGTCTTCATGGGCTCAAGGAATAAGCAAAGACAGCTAAGGATAAGCCCAGAATTTTTAATGTTAGGAGAACTTACATCAGCTGTGGAACTGAACAGAACAATTCATCAAATGGTACTTTTGCAACCAGAAATTGCATTTCTTTTGGCAAATCAACACCATTAAGTCACAAGGACCTCTATGTTGCTAAGGAGTTCGGAAAATAGTCAGTGGCAGCGCCCACAGCATGAGACGCAGCTTGAAGCTCTGGATGTCAGCTGAACTTCCATCCTGAGGCTAGAGAATCCTCCTTTGAGTGCCTCTGACATAAGACTGACTATCTGGCTTTCTTTTGTTAATGAGTTCATATTCATAGCAAGCCAAGAGAGCTTGGTTGCTAATCAAGTGTAGCAGTAAAGAAGTTAAAGCATTAATCCAGTTGCTAAAAGCATTCCAGTATCTGGGGTCTTTGTCCAGAGAGCAACATTACTTGGGTTTTCCTATCGTGATTCTCACATCAAAGGAAAAGGAAGGTGGGCAGAAGAAGTCAGCATCACTTGTAGAAACCGATCCCTTTCTTTGAACTATATATAGGTGGGTAAGAACGTGATTTTAAAATTATCAAAAGCATCTTCACTCACTCCGTGTGACACTGCAACAATTACCAGGTGACAGCATATATTCCAGATTAGGGAGGGCTGAAGGGATTCAGCAAGCCCTCCAGTTTTCAGGAAATCTTGGAAGGATCAGAAACATAGGGTGAAGCTGCCTGCTGACAACCCCTCTGAATCTGCTCAGCAGCATTGTGTCTCTGGAAATATCAGTGAGAGGACTTTTAATTTCAGAACAGCCTACTTTTGCCTAGGGTCTCAAAAATGATGTCAGGGACGAAGAATGGCCTCCAGTACTATAGAGGTAAAAGTGTGACAGAGAAAGAAAATAAATTTCATGCCAGATTGCTTCTGAATCCTTCCCCTTTGTTCCCATAATTTTCCAACCACGCTGAATATGGAGCAATGCAGCCTGAGCGGGACTGCTCTTGATGTTCGTTCCAATTGAGATCTGAAGGTGGTGTCAGCCAATTTTCAGAAGAAAATTTGCTTCTTGCAACAGAGGTACTTGAAAAAAAGACACCACTTAGCATCGAGTTGCCATCCGTCACCTCACGCAAGTGAGAATCAGAATTTGGCTCGTAGGGTACTTCTGGAGAAACCACAGGGAGAAAAATGGTTTGCCTCATCAAGTCTTCCTGAAACTACTGTGTAGTAGTATTCACTTGCTGAATTCGGTAAATCCCTTGCTCAAAAAAGAGATGTCTCTCAATATATCCACATCCCTTTTCTTGTACTATTAAAAAACTCAGTATGTTTGACACGTAACCATTTACTTTTTGCCTGTTTGGGCACTTGCTCAAATGAAAAAACTAAAAAGAGTATCTGCCAAATATCTTAGGTCAACTTTGGCAATGCTTGAAGTATCCTTGTTTCTAACTGTAGTTGTAATCCAATCCCCTAAGGTTCATTCCACTCTCTGAACAGATTCTACTATTATTTTGCTTTCAGACTACCTGATTGTTCCTAAGTAATGGGTAAGAGTTTTATAGACATACCAATGGGATGCTCATACAGCTTTCTACTGATTCAATTTGCACAAACACATATGCAGGGTATGCTCAGTCTCACAAATCTCCGCAGTACAGATATGTGTAAACATCTCCCATTGCATGAAAAAAAAAAAGGCTTTTTTGGATATAATTTTATGTACTACGTTTTAGTCAATGGAAAGTTTGACTTGATACTTTCCTAACATCTGTCACATCTCAGGAATCACAATTATGTGCAGCCCATGAAGTGTTTTTCAAAGGATTGATAATACGTAAAGTTTCATCAACATGGCAGAGAGAATTACATATTCTCTTTTATAAAAATTACTATTTTTTAAAAAATGAAAGTTTAAAATCTATTCTATTTTCAGTTTCCGAAAGCAATAATTTAATTTCAAGTGGATTTTAAAATTATGCTTCTGTAACACAAAGGCATTGTAATGATCTCTTCTTGCTTCTACAATAACAAAGCTGTTATGAATCACTGCGGTGTGTGTAGATATGGAAATTGATGGGGAAGCCTTCCTTGAATTACAGACTAGATTTGCATTGATTTTATCTACTGTTTATGACGTTTTATGTCTTGAAGGATTCTTACCAGTAGCTTCATTGCTGTCACAACTGCTGCAGTTACTTAGGGTGCACTAATACCCGTAAGACCTAGCAATCCCAAATCCATTAAAGTGGGATCAGAGCCTGATTGTGGTAATTAAGGTTATTATTCACCCTTACATTGTAAAGAACATGTATATTTAAGAATACACATACAAAAAAGTTCAGGTAATACTTAATATGAACTTGGGAAATATGCATATATTGGCCTTGCAAGAAACAATCTCATTGTAACAGAAGCATGCCTATGAGGACCACCACAGGAATCTGTGAGTCCTGTTGTTTGCTGCATCATGATACTTTAAAAGACTACCATTATATTTAACTGTTATGCAAAATTATTTAGATTGTAACTTTCCAGTGTAAGTTGCATGCAATTTCTCAAAACAGGAAATATTTCTTTTTTTAATATGGAAGAATATTCATTGTACCCCAGCAGTCTTGTCGGATACTGATTTCAAATGTTTCAAAGACAGGTGCCGCATTTGCAAAGCCTGAAATGCCATGCACAAATGACATTCAAGAGCACAGACAAGTGTTATGATCTAGCTTGGGCACTACTGACTTAGCTTCCAGCATACAATCCTATTTGAATTGCCATCTTGTGTGCTGCACTGGAATATGCAAGCACTTAAAGATGGTGTCAGCAATGGTTTAATCACTTGAATTATAAACAAAAATACATGTAAATCCTTTTTTTTTTTTTTTTTTAAACTAAAATAACTTATTTTTGCCTATAAATACACAGTGCTACCTGTGTAATTAGGAAAATACTAAGTGACATAAAAGCATGCCTATAATGCTAAGGCATCAGCACGTATCAGGATACTATGACCTCTTTGCTAACAAAACCAGTGCAGATAACAGTTAAAAAGTATTTTGATCATTTTAATATAGAAGTTTATAAAATATATATTTATACATTTGTATGTTTAAGACTACCTGTTAAGAAATATGAAGAGGTCAACAAACTTTGTTCCAGAAGTATAGATGGGCAAGTTATCACGTATATTACTAATCTTACTTTTTTGGTTGAAGTCACAAGTCACAAACCATTCCTCGGTAATTAATATGACTGAATACACCAGAAGTCAAAATCATACCATGATCATACCGCTCATTATAAAACTAGCAATTTGTCTTTTCCATCACTGCTGCTCAGAACTCCCAGAATGGAGCTGTCACATAATGCTTCTAGATAGACAAGGAACTGTCACATGGAAAGTATCTAAGAAATCATAATTGGAATACTGAAACCAAAAAAAAAAGATCTAAGCAATGAGAAATTACTGTAAACTCACACTAAGATGCACGATTTGATCAAGACAAGCAGATATATACTCATTACCTAAGCAAAATAATCTTTTTATAGGAAATTTTTCAAGAATCAGTAGTTGACCAACGTTTCAAGATTTAGACTTAAATATATCTTATAATATATCCCAGATTGCTATATTTTTTGTTTTTAAATCCACAGTCTATTCTAATGTAAGATTAGTATTCTTTTTCATAAAAATTGAAAATATCTAAATAACTGGCAGACTGGAAAAACTGGATACTTCATTTCAGTAGTCTACTAGTAACCTGGCAGCAAAGTCCATTTATGCAAGACTAAAGAAAATGTTTCTAACCAGCAGCAATCCTTACTTGAGTATAAATTGCAAGATGTCATCTTTTCATCTTGACAACGACTGATGAATGTGCAGGCCCCCACAATTCACATCACTCACCCATAATTTTTTTGATGCTGCAGTGAACTCCTCTGCCACCTCTAAACCCCTCAAATATTTGTTTATAGACCAAAAAGCCAGCATAGCTATTTAATATGCAGTATCAGAGGCCTGCTGAAAAAAAGATCTCTTTTTTTTTTTTTTTTTTTTTACCATTACTTCTTCTGATGTGGACAAGAGCTATCATTTATGGTCATATGTAAGAAAGGTCATTATGCCAAGGAAAAGCATAATGCTTTGATGGCCCACAGGAAAGCATACACAAGAAAATCTCAATTCCAAGCTAAAAATGGAAGAAGCTATTTTGAATTTGTGGTTACTACCAGGGGAAAAAAATAGTTCTGGAATCACATAGAAACAGAATGGTTACTAAAGAACAAGAACATATCAAGGCAATATGACACAAAGAGCCATGGTTAGGTTGGTGCTCTGCTTGGGTCACCAGCTCTAACTCGGCAGTATTGCTTTTTGCACCCATGAGAGTTTGTTTAGAGATAGCTGCACCCACCAGGGCATTGTGTTGTGCCATACATATACACAAAGCAAAAGGACCGAGAACATCATTAATTCTAATAAATAAATATGGAAAGCAGGACATAAATTTCGTGTATATTTAGTACTCTGCTACTGTAACAAGTCAACTGGACATGGCTGTGTGGCTGTTATTCCTTATTCTTCCCTGGTTTCAGAGCAGCTAGCTACTACGAATAATGACTTATGTAAACAAAAGTGCCCTGATTCTTCTAGACATGTTGGCTGTAAATGCTACGGAAAGCATGATACCCATGTTACTCAGTTTCCTCCCCCCAACTACGGTAGATACTAGTGCTACATTCAGTTGCCAAGCATTTCAACAAGATTATTAACTGAGTTTGAACTTAATCTGATGAATGAACGAAAAAGATGTATTTCAGTTTTAGGAAAGGAGAGAAGAATGGCTTGATGTGTCAGAAACAAAATTAGGCTGAGAGCTGTGCCTTTATGAGCACATCAATGAAACTCCCCTTTTCAGCAACAGGAATGGACTATAATTATTTGAAAGGACAATTTGATCTTTTGCTTCTGTTGAAATGCACAAATACAGCAAAACATGTTGTTAGACAAAACAGTGAGAAATCGAAACATATTCCAGAATGCAATTCTTCAGCATTTTCTGTTTGGATTATCAAAACAGTGCATCTCTTAACTCAATGTAACATAAAATTACAAAGAAATTATCTCCCTAGGGAGAGAATTGTATTACCCTAACTATTCGAAACTATGCAGAAACTTTGTATTTAAATGAAGTAATTATATCTGATGAAACTAATCATTAATAGTGAAAGTAGCACTTCTGATGAAATAGGCTATTCCTTAAATGATTATTATAAAAGTGAATTTTTACAAAAAGGACAAGAATTAGCAAAAGGCAACACTAGAAAGCTTTTTACTCTGAAGACTGAGTAATCTTATCCAGAAATAAAAGGTCTGTTTTGTCAGATCACATTTGCACAGACAACTATTTAAACCAGCAAGTATACACAACGTGAATAAATCTGTAATCTGGAAAATAATTAAAAGATTTTTTTATATGGCAGAGCAGATTTTGCTTTGTCATTCTTCCTTAGTTTCTGTATTAACAAAACGCTCCAAGCAGGTGTAAGCTTTGGTAAAGGTCAGCACAGTAACAGGCATCTTGTGTCATATTTGACTACCCTGTGGTCTATTAATAACATAACGTCCTAACAAACAATACATGATGCTTTAAATGTTTCTTGAATTTTTAATCTCCTACACATCCAATATAGCACTGGTTAACCCCAGAGAAAGATTTTAACTTTTCAAAATGAATTAAAAATCAGAAAACGTTTCACAAAAATAATATGCTTTGGTTTAAAATGAGAAAACAGCAGCCACGTATCTGAAAACAGGGAAGTGTAAGAAAAAAACAAACACCTCTGCCTATACATGCTTTACCAAAAGTCTCTTGACACAAATAAAGGGATCCTCCCCAACATATGGAGGAGCTGCTGTGCCCTTCCGGGGATGGTCTGTAGCTATGTTCACCTCAGGCACGCCAAGGAGAGGTGAATTGTCAAATGTAATTTCAATCATTGGGTGGTTTGGTTGAGGCAGATTAGTTGTACGCAATCATGATAGATAGTTTATCCCAGCCCCAAACTGCCGCTTGGGAAATCTTGCACGCAAACGAACAGAAACTCAGTCATTATTAGTGTCAAGAAGGTATACAGAGGCAAAATTTGGTTGGCAGCCAGGCAAGATGAATCAAGCTGAAAAAGTGACCAATTGCATGTTCAAAATGGAAATTGATAGGCATGTTGTAGTTTGGAAAGATTTTAAACACCAGAAAAAGTCATGTATTATTAATGGAACTCAGAGATAAATATTTTAAAAGTCTTTCTCTATGGAGAAATAGCTTTTTTTAAGTCAATGTAAATGACTTGTATAGTGCCCTAATTTTAAAGCTCTATCCCAGAAGCTGCCCTATGATAGTTTAAAGCACTTCTTAGTATATAATATTAGATACTCCTATTCAGTAAAAATACTGCAAAACAATGATTATTCATCAAATAAGCATTTTTAAGACAAATAAAATGCATATTACTTTTCCTGAGTTCTTTGTAAGCAAAGCAACCTCTAGAACCCCTTGCAGTGGAGCATAATGCTCACATTTATCACCTCTACCTTTATAAAGGTATCTAAATATTTAATGAACAAAACTGTAAAATCCACCTGTGTGAGCAATCACAGTCCTTGGTTCTTTAATAAATAGCAAAAAAATTGCTAAAAGAGAATGTCCTCAAGTTTCATTGCCTGAAGTGATATGCTCTGACAAATCTAACAGCTCTTTCTGTGTCATTCCTAATGCACTTGTCACTCAGTATTATCCATCCTCATTAATGACAATGGGAAAGTTTATCTTGGGAACACGTTTTAAATTATCCACTCTTTACAATGGGACCATGAAATCTCTTACAAAACATGAGGCGGGAACAACTCTGACAACAAAACCCCTTCCTGGCAGCTTTACTCTTAATTCCTGTTCAAGGAATAATGTGTTTATCATACAACCATACGGAACAATATATTAGATGAAACTTGAAACAAGAATAGCTCATTGGACTTTTTTCAAGATATTAAGTATTTTTCCAATATTTTTATTATGCTGAAAACAGGAAATCATTTAGGAATGTGATTCTGTATGGAATCATACTCCCTCTTTTAGACAAAAAAAAAAAAGTTTTAAAAATACTCATAAAATAATCTGAACATTCGACAACCAAACACTTCTCTCAATAAAAAGTGATCTCTAACTGATGGGGTCTCATTTGTATGTGCTTTATCTATAAATATTCTTACCAGAGGTCTACATGTATGTTGCTCACATAACAATACTTGAGTTATGTTGAATTTTCTCCAGTAAATACTCTGTTTTGTTCATCAGTTCTGAAAACTGATATGCCCTATGCATGTGCAACAGGTGGAATGCAACTATTCACTTTACTTGGGACGCTCTAATGGAAAAAATGCAACACTGATTTATTCTCTCTTCAGAATCCCATTGGTAAGAAACAGCAGCAACAACCTTCCACGAAAGCAGTAGTTAATGTAGCTTACTTTCAAATATGTCTTTTCTTAGTCTGCCTTCAATAAATGCTTATCTTTTGGATCAATTCGAAAGGTAGCAATACGATTTCAAAACACAAACCCGAGAAGCCAAAAAAATAAAAACGAACAACTAAATGATGCAAGAAAGTATTCCAGATATGTTATTAGAGTGTGCACTGACAACTCCTAAACTGAAAGTGCAGAACAATATTGTCACATGGGATGCAAATACACACCATGGTGCACGTAGGTGAGAGGCAGAGTCTGGAGAGGCAAAAGTAGAAGAGCTTATGGCAAGTATATAATTATTAGTTGAGAATCCAGAGGAAAAATGTTTTGCTTTTTTTTTTTTTTTTTTTTTGTTTGTTTGTTTGTTTTTTATACAGGATACGTCCACTGACAAAATCCTTTCAGTGAAGCCCATCTACCTTAAAGCCTTACTCTACAAACACAGTGATTTTTTTTCTATGCAGGTTTAGGGGAGTTTCAGTAACCTGAATCTAATTCTCTTGGCTTTTTCAAAGCCAGAATTCCCCTTAAGATCAGGAAAAAGACAACACAGACCCACGTCCACCTCAGAACTGTGTCTTTTCTATACTGTAACGGGTATCCTGAAACTTTCTGGAGAAGCCCATGTTTTCTAAGAATGACAAAACAAGAAAAGGACAGTTCCTCCTTCACTGTTTTCAAAGGTTATAAAGAAAAAAAAAAAAAAGAGAGAAATTTTCAGACTATTTCACAGGATTTTAGCAGCCAGTAGTTACTTGTCTTCCTATTCTGCAAAAATTCACTTTATTAAAAGAAAAATTAGATATAACGTGCCTTTTAATTTAACTAATGAGAAACGAAATACCTCATCACTAATTTCTTATCAAAATATAAAGGAAAACTAAAAAGAAAAAAACAAGCAGGATCAGGATGCAAATAAAAATAAAATAAATATATGTTAATATCTGCATATTAAAAAGTAGCTATTTTAATGATATATAAAAAGTTAATAAAACAAAAAATAAAAATTAATCTAATACATTTAACGATGATCCTCATTTACAAAATGTGTCTTTACTTAAGCAAAACATGAATTCCATTTAACCATGAAGCTCTTCAAAGCACCAGGAATCTCCTGCTAGTCACTTACTGGAATATCTGCATATTCAATATTAATGCTGCCTTCCTCTCTATCCATTTTTAAAGAGAATTAAAGGAGTAGCTAAACCTCTGCCAATGAGATGACAGGAGGGCTATTTTTAGTCTTGATGATGTAGACCAAACACAAACAGCCCATGGCTATGCTACTACTGAGGAGCAGTCTAAACACAAATATTAAATTTTCCTCTTATTAATTCCTTATTTTAACAGTCGCAAGGATTACGAATTAAGGACTGGTTTGTATCTCTTTATAAACACTCATCCTGGAAGCAGAACCATTTTTCCCTATATTACAGCAGAAAAAGCTCACATAGCTGCTGTCTCATTACCCACTGGTAGCAAAAGGGTTTTGAAAGGGCATTTGAGGCAGCACAGGAAACCTGTAATCCGCCCAGAATTACAAAGCCTTATACTAAAAGGTGAGAAGCACTGATTAAGAAGTATAAGGTGTTACCTCAGGGGCTTTAGATAGCAGGACTGAGACAAAAGTGACTTAAGCACAACAGCACTTATTGATTAAGGAACACACTACTAAAAACCTAATAAATCAATGAGAGAAGTGACGCAGCCAACGGATAGCAAACACCACCTCATAAAGAGCTGAAAATAAAACGCTGCTGAGGCGGTGACATATGGCAGCTCGACTGGCTGAGGGCTGTGTTTGTTTTATACCTCGCTTGCTGTACATCAGGATGGGTCGAGGCCGTGGCCATATCTATGAGCAGACTTTCCCCAGTCCAAGGGCGAGTGTGTACCGACCCCACAGCCGGCCTGGTTCCTACACACCAGGCCTCTGCCTTTAGGCCAACAAAAGGAGCAGGAGGCAGGCTCCCCGAGGTTAATGTTTTCCACTCATAGGTGATGCTTGATATAAACACGAAGTGGTGAATGCTAGGTTAGATGCTTTCCACCCATACGCAGGTACCCAGACGACCTTCAGGCTGCACGTAGAAGCCCCCCAAAAGCAGGAACTGCCCGTGGGACTCAGTGCCCAAGTACAACTTCTCCTCCCACTCATATAATTGTGTGTTGGCTCTCGAATAAACGCAAGCAAGGGTGCATGTCCAAAAACCATAGTCTGGAACACTGTAGGCCTTGACTAAGAGCAGAGGAATGCAGCTGCCATGCCTACATTTTTTCCGCCATTCATGGCCTCCGAGCCTATCTGCAAATTGCAAATTTCTTAACTTCTCCAGCAGGAGTGTCTGGAGCCAACACAGTGACAAGGCAGGTCACTGCACAGCTGTTACTCAAGAACATCAAATGGATTGCTTACAAACACAGAATTAAGATTCTCATTCAAAAACACTGCAGATGTTCTCAGTATATGATGGAGACTTGGAAGGCCCCTCAAGATTCAGCTAACACGCCCGGGTCATCCACCTCAAACATTCACACGTCTTTTTCAGAACAAACAAATGTACAGCTCATTAGCAAGGATTACTAAAGGCCTTAAAACTTAATACATTTAGTAATCAGGTTATTTTAAGTATAGCAAGCGCTGTTTTGGGTGCAAGATGAAAACGTTTTCTCTTGCACAGCACTATTCATGTGGTCCCATTCAAAAGTGATAAACTCTTTCTTATATTTGTTTTGTTTTTCCTCTTAAACATAACTCGGGCAGACATGATGCCCAAGGATTAGTGAGTTAATATGAAGGAAAGATAAACCCACTTGGGAGCTATTTCTTAGCATAGAAATTTTATGAATCTCCAAATAAAATTTCTTCAGTCATTCTTGCTGTAACAGGCTTGAAGCAGGACAAAAGAAGATAAAGAGGCCACAGACAATACCTCCATCAGGTAAAACACATGGTTTTCTCAAACTTTAAATCCCTGAAATGAAGCAGTTAAAATGAATTATTTTCACAGAGTACTACCAGCTGTTTTCTAAAAGTCAAATAGCCTACGGGTGGTTTAAACTGGCACCCCAAATTATTATTTTTTATTTATGTATGGACACTGATATAAAGTTTTAGTTACTGTACATAATACAATTACCGTTCACTTTCTTCAGAAGGAAGGACTGAGGAAAAAAGGAGCCGAACTGTTACTTGCTAATGCCATTCAGATCTAAGCTTTAACACTTACAGGGGTTTTGATATTACATCAGTGTTAAGCTTTTCATAAGACTGGAAATGTTAACCCTTAGACTACAGTTGTCAAACTTGAAATTAAAAAAAGATTGGAATTTGATTAAGCATGTTACTAGTCACAGGAAAGACTTTCCATTGTTGCTCTGTTTTCCTACACATTGACATTTTAACCCTTTCCAAGTTCCAGATGAGCCTATTTTAGTTTCCTAGTTTACAGAGTACTTGTTCTCTACCTGAAGATCAATAATCAAAAGCATAAAAAGCAGCACAGAGACAAGAAGATCCAGATGGCTGCCCATCTCTTCCGTGTTAAGATGTGAAGTTATCCTATTCTCATTTTTAATTAACAGCCCTGAACTTCTACATCAATGCATTTTGATGAGGTAAGGTATGATGTAGGCCTTCAGCTGAGAAAACCTGACTCTAATTTTTATTTTCCTGCATTTAGAGAAATGTATAACATTCAGAGGTACCTTTTACTGTGTAACATCATGACTGAATTCATTATGGTTTGCAAAGCGAGAATATTATTCAATTATGAAATAGCATTTTTATTCAGATTTGGTGGTGTTTTAAAGAGCACTTAATGGAGGTGGTATGCAGTTCCTGCTGAGAACTGCTATCAGTGTACTCCTTAACTCTTTTTGCTTCTTAAACATTCACCATCAGTAGCTTTCCAACATATCCACAGACCTTTGAAAAGGTCTTGAAAAGCCTATTTTAGTGCTAAAATAGAACACTTGTAGATGAAGTTTTTAATCTTTACCAACACCATTTTTACAAAAGATCTCTTCAGCCTATCTACCTTCTAATGCTTAGAAACTGGGAATATGTCAACTACTTCAGTTGTCTGGCAAATACAAGATAAGTTGACCCATTTATTTACAGACTGAACAAGGCCAATCCATTTCATGCTGCAGCGCTGACCCTTAGCACAGATCCTGTGAATGAGCAGTCCATTACAATATGTACAAGCGACCTTTAATTGCATTAATGGCTTTGTTGCATGTTTTTCCACTGCGACAACACAATTATGGAATAAATACTTCTAAACATCATAATTATTTGTTTAAATAAAAACATATAGGACTTTAGTTTACTGACAAGGAACTGCAGATCTAGTGTATTATGCTTAAAGTGTTACAGATCTGAAAACCTGAATGAAACCCTCATTATACTTGCTAAATGTCAAGCCCATAAAACAGATGTAACTTACGAAATAAATTTCAGGCTATCATATAGCTTCCTCTGCAATCTAAAAGTTAATGGTACCTTCCTCCATTAACCTCCAGAATATCTAAATAAATTTACATTATTTAGTATTACCCAATCAGAATAAGGTGGTAATTTCAAATCAAACTTCTTTACATGTTCATATTTGGAAATCCCATATAGTGCCTAAAACTTATTACTAGATTTCAGTTCTATGCATTATTAGAATTCAGAGGGTTTTTTCTCTTTAAATAGGAGCACTCCAAGTGCTGTTTTACCTCAAGTTATTATAATTCAAAAATAATCTCCCAAAACTTTATCTAAATTGTACTGTCACAATTTTAAACACGTTTATTTATGCAAAATTGTTTGAAAGAATGTAATACATTTTTGACAGCCAGTCTTTTACAATATTGAAATCAAATCCTTGATTTCATCAAACCCTTCATATTCTGTGCCTTATTCCTGGAAGGCTCATGCCAAAATGATTTAGTTTGATTTTCTTTAACAATGGTAGGTTGGCTTGACAGCATCTGACAAAACAATTCAGTGAAGTACACTATACCAGGTAAAGAGAACCTGAACTGGCTACTAGATGAAATAATGCAGAATGGAGCTTGGAATTATAACAGAATTAGTTTTGCAGGAGAATGTTTTAAAAATATTATTATTTTTAGATGAAGTATTATTAACTTTATATTAACAAAATGTTACGGTGTTATATTTGCTGTCATTTGACCTCTGTTTAAATAAGCCAATGATATTGTATTTATTAATATCACAGGGAAGATGGTCAGGAAAAATCAACGCAACAGTAGCTTGGCATGCATTTCATCTGAATGTTATTAAAATGTTTTATCCCTCTCTGTTAGAAAATTTAGTTTTACATGCAGAGTTCCCTGCATGCAAGTCCCTGAGCTGAAGTGGAACATTCAGTACTAGAGGTTTGCTAGGTATGACGCTGCTGTTCCAGGCAAGCTTAGGAGAAAGATAAATTTTCCACATAATCCCCAAGGGTATTTGTATTCTCAAATCCATGTGGATCAGAGGCCCAAAAGACTCCATTACATTAGAAAATTTAAGAAATTCACTTTCTGTAACACTCCAGAAAACTTCTGTCTCACCTTTAAACCAGCAATACCTGCAAAGGATGATCCATGCTATGGGTCATGGCATGGGCAGCCAGGCAGTCTTAGGCCTGGTAGAAGCAGATTCCATTCTGAGGCTACAAGGGTTACACGAGGCCAAGACTTGTAATGTCACGAGTTTGGGGGGCCAAGACTTGTAACGTCACAAGTACATGATTCTAAAATACAAAAAGTTGTTTTTTTACGGCTATACCAAGGTATGATTGACTAGGCTCCTCATACCACAATATACATTGCGTGGTATACATTAGCTTAGGTGTTACATTGCGTGAACTTTGTCTCAGCAAATCTGAAATCATTGCCATATATTGCTGACTGCTACAGAACCAGCACCTTAAGTTTCTAATCATCTAAAGTTTTGCTTTTTGACAGTTCTCAAGCTCACATTCTTTTCATTAAAATATTGCCTGAAATAGTTCATTAATTCAAATGTATTTATTAAATTCAAAATCATATGACTTCATAAACACCAGTGAAACATGATCAGGATAAGGGAGAGTCATTAATGAAGGCTGTTTCAAGTAAAACCTTCTTGGAAGAAGCCTAAAAGTAATGCTATTAGAAGCACAGTGGACACCTAATTCTGCTGGCTGATACAGAGGTTGGGATAGGATGTGCGTGTATTTTATAAATATGTTGATCCCACTTGTAGTGGTGACAGGGTCGATTTGTTCCTCCAGGAGAAACAGCTCACTAATAATCCTAATTAGCTATGCCCACACTTGTTCTTCCTGTGTTTAATGAATAATTAGAAATATTGCAGGAAGCACAGTTTGCTACTCAGCGACATCACCATATCCTGATTCACTTAGGATCAACCTTGTGCTACACTTGTATGAAAAGTGTAGCAGTGGCTAATTGCACTTCCCTTTGCAAAGAGGGAGTTTGTTGCACTATAGTCAGTGTGAAACAAATTACAAGGGATAGAAAGAAAAAAAAAAAGGGGTATGCAGAGATTTCAGAGATTTTTTTTTTGATTATGTTTCCTTCCAAAGACACATCCTTTGGCAGAGTGCTCCATAGCACCATGTTGTATCTGCCTGCCCCTGGGAAACCAGCAGCTTTGCTGCCACAGGAATCCTCTGACTTCCCCATCTTCCTGTTCGGAAACACCTCTCAGAAAAGAAGTGATCTCCTGAACTCAAAAATTAAGCTCTTCAAAGTTACATACTTTTCCCATGTAGCTTATGATAGTTGGCTTCAAATGGAGCTATGTTTTAAAGCTTTTTATTCTGGCTTGCACAGGTGCCCCATAGCCATCAGAACAAAACCAACTTGTATTAGCTGGCTCTTGTATTCATCAAAATAAAGACAAATGAAAATTTCACATCAGCTGTACTTATTCTTAGATAAACATTATACCACTTCTAGGAAGAAGTTTATTCTCTATATTATTAACTATTAACAGTCATATATTATGACTGTTACTGGAAGACTTTAAAAATAAACAGTAAAGCAAAACTAGGGAATTAAAAAAAAAAAAAATCCAAAAGTTTCTTATTTGCAAACGTTTATCTGAATTTATGAACAGTTTTAGCTTTAAATACATAATTCCGGAGGTTTCTGTTGACCAGACAGTAAAAGGAGTTAATCAAATATGAATCTTCTCCAACTGTCTTGTCAAACCAGGTAATGATGTCCTGCCAGCCAAACTCAGAGGGAACATGTGAAACAAATACAAAAGTAAACAGGCCTTAAGCTGCCCAAGGGAAAGTCAGCAAGATGGCAATTTCAATCATTTGGAATAATACTAAAGCAGCCTTAGGCTTTTCTCAGAATGGAAACATGTCACTGTTACTGCAATATTTCAACAAATCAGAAGGCAAAAGAAAGGAACACTTATGTAATCACAGCCATGGAACAGCACTTTGCTCAACACTGAGGTGGAAAATAATTAAGAGGAATTTCCTTTTTTTTTGTGAGCAATTGTACCTAAACAACAAAGACAAACAACATTTCCTCATAAATTCTAGGAGTGAAAAAATTGACCAGACACAGATTCCTTTGGTTTTCATACAGGAGGCACTGAACAATGAAAAAGTTCTATCAAATAAAAAATTTGAACATAATGTTTCTCCAAAATTTATCGAATGTTGACAAAAGTAACACTCTGAGCTGCAAACAAAGCAAAAATACTTCAGAAGTGACTCTGCTGAAAAGTTGCATTAAGATAAATGGGTTGTCATATCATTTAACTGAGAAATCAAAAAATATTTCAAATATTTGGGGAACGTACCTAATCAGTAAACTTTCAGTATGTGTCTAGTCATGTAGCCATCTTTTAGTCAATCATCAGAAAATCAAAGGCAAATTGGCATGACTCAACCCAAACTTTAATACCGCATGATTGTGTCGTGTAAGCTTGTTTTGTGCGAGGGCTGCTGTGGTTTTAGCAGAGAGATTAACGACCGGACCTAAGCTGGCCTCCAAACCTTGCCCTGCTGATGCCTCAAGCCCTTTGAAGTCTGACCATCATACCTGGCAAAACAACAGTGGGAACTAGGCTGGTGTCAGATCTAATCAAGTTTCCTGCCTCAGCATAGCTAACTATGGGGTACACTAATTGGCCCAATTGCGGATTATACCTTTTGCTACAGATTCAAGACAATAATTTAGTCAAATGATGGTTTTTATCTCCTTCTAATTAAGATTCCAAAGTGGGAAGAAATAGGATTAGACAGGCTAACTTCAAAATTGTGTCCTTTAAAGTGGTATGCACATACGATAGGTCTCTGATAATATTGCATAGAATAATATATTGCTATTAACTAACATGAAGATCTGGGCAAGCATGATGTAGCTCCTGCACCTTTCACCAGAAGCATCTAAGTTTTCCTGGAAAAGGTCTACCTCATAATCTGAAAAGGGAAAACGAGCGCTCATAACTACTCACTAAACAGCACTGTCATTCTTAAATTGAAAAAAAAAACACCACCTTTAGAACACACTTCAATCAATTTTATTTTGACAGAGATGAGAAAAAAAATGAAACAGTTAAATGATTCTGCAGATTATAAAGAGGTAGAATCCCTCCCACAGAAATGAAGTCTAATCAAACAATTTTGACATTTGAAGTTTGTTACTGATGGGGGCCAAACTGTAAAGAGGTACTTAACTGGTGAGCAATCCAGACATGAGAAAATCCATGTCCCATGCCCTCATTATAAACCGTAAAATAAGAAAGGTCTAGTGGTGAAGACCCTTGTTGGAGAAACCTTGCCATAAATAAGAGGTTGTGTATTTCTAACTTTTCTTGCATAATTTAATTGTCAAGTGGCATTTCAAACAGAGGTTACTATGACCACCCCAAATTGTGTATGCGACAAAGCAGCTGTTTTCCAAAAAAGTGTTATGTACTTAAAATGTATGAAGCTAGTAAGGAAGTCATAAACCCAGGCGCACTTTGTATAAGCCATCCTCTCTCCTGCTTGTACCGCAGACAGTTGTGCCGCTTTCTGCTTTTACCACCAGAACAAAACCGGCTGCTGACTCATCGCATTCTGACTGCAGAACCCAGCTTTAGAAGACTGTATTCACATCCCTTCTTAATTCAATTTGCCCTTGTTCCCATTTGCTTACAAACCTCAGTGCTACAGTCAGCCTAGCTGTAGTCTGCCTCTCCTAACGTAAGGAAGAAAAACTTTTGGATTACAGATTAGCGAAACCTACAGGAAGATCCCACTAGGACAGCGATCCCGCGTGTTTGAAAAGGAATAGTTTGTGTCAGTCTAATTTCTATAAAGCATATCTCTTAACAGAAACGGAAAGGGGCTGCAGCTGAGCAACGATGACAGAAATTTTTCAAGTGGGTCATCCACGCATGTCTAAGGCTACAGGTTGTTCCAAGAGCTCCACTGCCCCCGTTTCCTCCAGTTCTGGGCCATGGCTAATGAAATCTTTTTTTACAGAGCCTGGTTAGTGCTCCTCTTCCGCCCCGCCCCCCACCAAATTGCATTACAAATTAGAACCCCAAATTCTAACTGCTGACAGAAAAATGATATCCCGAGTCAGGATTTACAGTAAGGAAAAAAACCTAAATATTTTAATTCTCAGATGTAATAACTGTGAATTTCCTATGCTGTGAAATGATGGGGCATGCTTCTTTGCATTTCTGAAAACAGCAATAACATTTGTATTTTAAAACCTACCATAGACCATCAAGGTTTTTGTTTCTAATGTGCCGCTTAAAAGCTGTTGTTAAAATGGCTTAATACCTCACAATGCCTGGCTGCGTTAACCACTTTCTCTGGAAAATAAGAAACATGACAAATGAAGGTCTTTGGAGAAAAAAGCCTGCCTTCACATATTTGCCTTTAAGTGGCTTTTGAAGAGGATACCTCGACTTGAGAAACTTCTAGCACGCATGCAGGGCTGACCTGCTTGAGGAACTGGCTGCCTGATTAACTATTAACTACTCTCAATAGGATTAGATAATTAAAGACATTGATGACCATTAATTAGGAGGAGGGCACCTTAATTTGTCACTTGATAGGGCCCTTTCAATGATTTATAGGTTAGGGCTACTTGCAATTGTGAAGGGGAGGGGGCAGTGAAGAGAGAGAACCCTCAAGTTACCTTATCAAGTGGCCAGCTAAAAAGGGCAGAGGGTCAAATAAGGGCCAAAGTGGTCACTTAAGGGTGAAGTCCCAAACACCAAAGCAGTGCCAAGCCACATTGACCATAATTTGGTGATGGAGTAAAAAATATGCTAATTTATTGGTGGCAATTCTCTCTTTTTATGGTTTCAAGCAGTTAAGACAAGTGGCCTGCTTAAGAGCTTTTCATTTGAAAAGAGATTAAACAAAATGGTTTGTCAGGGATGCTTGGCTGTTTTATGTCTTTGTTAAAAAAAAAATTTGCCCAGACTGTACTGATGACTATCACATCACCCCAAAAGCCATCTTCCATCTCTAAGCATTACTTGGTTAATAAATACATCAGCTCTAATTGCTTAATAGTGCTATGTTCATTTGTTCTTTAGCAAGATTAAAATGAAATACATCTTTTGTATTACTGCCTTCTATCAGGACTGTCTGCATAAAGGTCACAGAAAAAAGTTTAAATTTAGTAGGAAATTTACTTAAGGACATTAGTGTAAATGATACTGTGTTTAAAATGACATAAAAGAGCGAAAGGTGATTTCAGTAATGCAAAGAAAATGGTTTCTGAATACTGATAAGGACACTTATCCCTCATACCACACACAATTTTAGGCAGCATTATACATTAAAATCCCTCTACTGGGGTAATAACATGTAGCTACTTTCCCACCCACTAACACAAGTAAGAGCAAGTCATTAACATTTAATTAAATATGCTCCTGACATCCTTAGAAACATGTCACGCTTTGTTATTGAAGGTTGTGGCCTACTTTCTATGTACATTTTAAACCAAAATAAACTATTTATAACGGACCGATTTAGTGCAGCAAATGAGACATCTTCAATTAGAAGGCACGCTACCATATTTTATAAAACCACTCGGAAAAGCAAAACCAACGCAATGCATTTACAACATGGGGTGCATATTTCCTGTAGTTCACAAAACGAAACATAAGAGATGGGATTAGCTCCACCTTTCGGGTTCGAAATAGTGAAACAAAACTGCTTCTCTTACCTCAATGGTGAACTGCTTCCTTTTTAATCTAAAAGCAAGGTCCTTCGTGTCTGACACATCACAGATCAAGCTATTAAGCCGAGGAATCTGATGTACATGAAGCAAACCTTGTGGAAAGAAAAAGTAAAGGAGGTGAAAAAAATAAGAAAACGCTGTCATCCAGATGCATAAATTAGAGTCTTACAGCAGAATTCTGTATATTTACACACACTCATCCTCCCCTTTTTAAACTGGAGCTTACTACCAGGAGCAATGAAGCAAACGGTGCGATTATACTCAAGTAATCAAGCAGAATAAGATAAACAGAAATCCTTGTGCGAGGAAAACTAATTGCACTTTGGTACAGAAGTACAGATGTAAAGAGGGATCTTAATACTTGTCAAAACTACAGCCGGTTTGTGTGTGATTTTCTCTTGTATTTACAGTAAGCAAATATGGCTATCACCTTGCATGCTGCCCACGGCACCACTGAGTGATCTTTATTTTATTAAATGCACCAGTAAGCAGCCAGCAAAACAAGGCTTATGGGTTACTGATAACCACTGAAGCTCTAATGAGCAGTACCGCGCCTGAAAGCGGCTTGGAAAAAAGTTTCTGGAAAACACCAATTCAGATCCCCATTTTTGATGAATTTTAACCCCTGTGCCATCCTCAGAGAGAGACATTTGCTTCCCGCGAGAGGTTGATGTAGCCGTTCAGATTTTTTCCCCAGTCCTAGGTGCACTGCAAGCTCTGCATTCTGTCACTTGCAGCTCAAGCTGATTTTTTCTGACAAGGACGCTGGATGGTTTTTGTGCAGCCTAATATAGTTTCTGAACAACCTAAGGGTGATTTTCTACATCTGAAAACCAGGAAAATTCTACAGGGTTTCTCGATTACTGGCCTATATTTGCTATTCATAAAGCCAGTGTCAAAATGGAAATACCGAACGTTTACAAAAGACATCTCCCTTGAAAACGGCAGCTGGGAGAAAGAAAACCCAAACACTAAAACCCTTATTTAAAATAAGGCAAGTATTTTTCAGGGGGTTATTTCTTTTTTTTTTTTTCCTATTTTTTTTCTTTTTTTTTCTTTTTTTCTATTTTTTATTCTTTTTTTTTTTTTTTTTTTTTTTTTAAAGTAAAGGGACAATAAGGGAAGAAATTTTCCTAAAATTTAAATACTTTAAAAAGCCTAATTTTTACAGGTACTAATAACAAAACTCTCAATATTATTACAAAGATATTTTTACATATTGAAGCCTCCTACCCCTTTCTCCAAAGATATATAAAAATATTTATTTTGGTTTTGAGTTCAAAATATAATTATTAGATACAAGAACAGCAGGCATAACAAAGGGTTGCTTATACATATTATTTAAAAAATAATTAAGGACAATTTATATCATTTTTATTTTACTGATTCTTCAACCACCTACATTTTCAGGCATTTTAACAAAATTACTAATGCAGTATTCATTAAATATTGCAACAATTTAATCAATTTTTTCCTGAGTAATGTCAAAAACTTCCATCATCTGTAGTGAATAAATAATCTTGAAATATATTCATACACAAAAATTATCCACAGAGTTAAGACCTTTAAAAATACTCATTTTTAGAATGTTAAATTACAATTGTCTAAACCTCAAAAGCTATGAGATGGCATATTACTAAATATATATATATATACTTAATATATATATTTTTAAGTAGTACCGAAAATGATTTTGCATACATTTTTACAGGAAATCAGGAAATAACTGCTAAAATGCACATTGTCTTAAAAGATCTCTTCACTGCTGAGAAAAGGAGTATCAAATTGACAGAATTATGCTAGCATAAACAAATGCCACATCACAATTATACAATTGGAAAGATAATTAGGCGAATTATTCTAGCTTTTGTTCACAGTTTCTTTTTCCATTCACCTTTTTCAGATGAGGAAACATGCATGACTTTCTTAGTGAAAAAGATTTTTCTCTGATTTATTAATTACAGCCTGCATACACACAGTGGTGTCTCAACACCATCTTTGCTTCTTTTTTTATATATTTTGCTGTGGCAAACACTGCCACATTCTCACATGTTTACAGCAGGTTTCGGATAAGCAGTTTACTTTTAGCTGAAGGTTTCCATGGAACTACAGTAGTATCACAATAATAATAGCTGTAATTTATGCACACTCAGAGCACCGCTCTGGATTAGCTAAAACTGTTTGGTATTCACTGCTTGGGCTATGCGTAACATCTCATCTCATCTTTTAAAATTTAAATAGTTCTGCTGTAACACCTTACAAAATCTTGGGGAAACAAACTGCAGGATTAAACACCATTACACATTTTGAAGATAAATCACTCGAAAGGCTACATGCCTTTTTACCAAGATGAATTTCATATTTTACATGCTCTATATATCCGTATTTATTTCTTTAAGTTCATAGCTGCCATAACTGAAAGCTGCAAAACAGTACATTATTTTTAGATAAAGTTTATATAGCGCATCATTTAGCAGTTTATTCACCTTAATATAATATATGTTTTTCCATGTTCTCTACTTAAAACTTGGCAGATCAGAAGTATTGATTTCATGACAAGTTCAGCTCACTGGTCAGATGATTGCCAAGCCTCCTCTGCATGTGAATTCCCCAAAGCCTGCCTGTTGAGATGTACATCTGATTGAGCCATGCCTCAGTAATACGGCTTGACAACATGCAAGGAGTTGCCATGTTTCCTTTGCAGCCTTAATGCACTTTACGGAAAAATTTCCAAACTCAAGACTGGTTAGCAAGGGGAAACATTTAAGAGGTATATTCTAAAATGAAACCAAATGCTACTTTATAGCAGATACCCAATTGGAGGGTAAGCCGCTAAGTGCCCTAGAAACACTCAGGGCAGACTTTTTGCATTGCTAAAGATGGAACTTACCGTGGTAATCCTTGTATAATGGATTGGTTTCTCTCTCAGAGCCAATAAATGATTCAAGACCAACTACCATATCTGACAAGTTTGTTACACGTTCCATAATTGCTTTATTCTGTAAGACACGGAAACAAAATACACATCATATGTGATGAAAAAGGTAATTAATGTTCATGGACTAAGCCTTGGTCTTCTCAGTGACAAACTGTGGGGAAAAAATAGGTCATCAATACCTAGAAATTGCACTGAGGACTCTTCTTATTTTTTATTTAAAAAAATGGATGGGAATTTATTTCTAAAGGAAAACATATTTGACACAAAGAAAACATAAAGGAGCCAACTTAGTACTAAATTCATCTTTCCCTAATCTTTGTAAGATAAGCGCTAGTTCATATTGGAGATATTTACAAGCTATGTGGCAGTTAAGCACCATACATCGATTGTACTGCGTCAGATGCCCAGCTTTTGTTTGTGTCTTGAAAACCTTGTTTCTTAAAACACTTAGACATATCTAGTATTTTGAGCATGCACAACCCACGTGATTACTCATTTTGGTTATCAAACAGCACAGATTAAAAAGTAGGAACAAAGCATTTTCTGCAGTATTTCTCTTTCTAAAAGTTCCTCTCTACAAATCTGAATCTAAAGCTTCAAGTTGCATTACCATTTCTCAACGTATCTGTGATTTGTAAGTGCTTTGATAACATCATGATTTAATAAGCAAAAGGAAGAAGAGACAAAACTGGGCTAAAAAGCAAAATACTTCTTTAAGATTCGAAACAGTTATGCTAGATCTGCCAGGACAGCTGGTGTACTCTTCTTCCTGATGGCTGTAGATGCTCTGCCCATCATATCTCCAGGGGTATCAAGTCCAATCACCTCAAAACACATCCATGCCAAGTACGAAGAATTAGCTCTGTAGCTCCAAGCTAGAATTTTGTATTTTTTGTTTATCTTAAAGTCTTTTGTACATTCTGAGCTTCCATTATTAAACTATGTGACCAACAGTACAAAAGGTCAACTTAAATGCTGGTAAACCATTTGAAAACGACAATTTGCACAGTAATTGGGACCAGAGAGAAAAGGAACATCCCATGGTAATTTAGTAGAGTCTGTGCATTACACTGACATACTGGTTTGTTAAAATAGTGAATACACCAACTGCTTGCACGAGCCCACATTTCAACAATTTATCTCGTCTCCTGGCCACAGAGAAGCCTGTAAGGCAGATACAGAAGGTGACCATTTCCTGCTCCCATCAAAGAGGATCTGAACTCTGTTTTTAGACCATTACACAAAGTAACTGTGGCCTGTCCTGCCCAGCCCAATCTGCTCAGGGTACAAGGCCTAAAGCCACCAATCCCCTGGTACCTCCACCACCCCCCTCTCCCCACCTTATGGGCCAGATGGCATTAAATCCTGTGGACTGGTCTCTTTTCAAAGCTGCTACTTGTGCACAGGCCAAAATGGTCTATCCCTGTGGAATCAGGGAACTTCTATTTTACCTGCAAAGTCTAACAATGAATAATGATAAAATAACGTTGCTAAACATTTTCCTTTCTGAGCAATAATGAAAGAGAATTGAGGTAAAAGAAAGTTGCTTCCACATCAAGCCTTAAACTTCATTATTTTTGTCCTAATTATAACTACCACTGAAATATTAAAGCTGACTTTCAAATTATTTCCTCTTTTGGGAAGAGAGGGAGAGCTTACTGTATTTTAATGGAAACTGTTGGTCACACTGTTTTACTGGGGTAATCACATAAAGACGCTATAAATCTGAAGTAGCCAGTGATCTCTGCAAAACCACAGGCTGGAAATTACATTTTGCCAGTTCTGAAGCAGGTCCCTGAATGTTATTCATATAAGCAAGAAACACTAGACTGTTATATAAAAAACAGGTAAAATACTGATGATTTCTTGAAGCTAACTTGAACTCTTAATATAGGAAAAAAAAATAGACCATTTGGAAAAAAGTTTGCTGTCCACTGATCTTTTTGCTTGCTGACTTTGACAAACAATGGCTACAAAAACTGTGGACAGAAAGATGCTCAACCATCAGCACGGCACCTTCATCATTAAAAGTCCTGTAAACCGTAACAACAGCATTGTTCCTAGTCAATCCTAGTTCTGGAAAAATTAAAGTGAGGGACAGCAATTCAACCGAATGACACATAGGCGACAATTCAATATCTTGTTCAAAGCTCCTCTTCTGAACAAGTTTGCTTTCTTAAATTGTAGTCTGTTTGCCTCTGTTGATTTTGTTTTTGTTTTTAAAGTGTGTCAAAACACTCTCTGAGCTTCATGCAGCATATCTTGGGAAATACCTTCCACGATGAATTGCCACAACAAATAGACATTTGCTTATGTGGCATTGTTGTCATAGATCTGTATCTATCATGTATTTTCTAGTTTGCAGCATTCAGCACATTAATGCCCAATCAAAGCTGACGTCAGCACACAGATAGTTGTGATGTATGGCATACTGACATAAACACACAAATCATGTTGCCCCATCTGGGCTTGAAAATTTAACAGAGCTCCAGATCTTCCTCCAGCCCCATACAAATCTACCTCCTGCTTCTGGCATAAACTTGGCAGCTCTGGAGATGAGCCAGGACATGGTTAGGAGGGAAGCCAGGAATGGGGGGATTCAGGGAAAGAGTTTGTTGGCAGCTAGAAGAGGTATTGTTTTAAATAACATTAAAAATAAATTAAAAAAAGAAAAAGAAAATCCGCCACCACCACCACCAAAACACAACCAACCTAATCCTGGAAAGTTTTCAGTCTTGGTAGACATACAGCAGTTTTTCTGTATTAGTTAGTTCAGCCAAAATATAATTATTCTAACAACATGGTAGCAACCCTGTTGTGCAGGCTGGGCTGAGCATTCATTCTATATCTTACTTAGTGCTCACTGCTTTAGACAGAAATTTTCTTTTAAGCTCAAACTTTTAATATCTGAGCTCAAAGTGCGCTTTCAAAACACTGTTGGAAGGAAATCCATCTAGCTGCTTGGATATGTGAATGGGAACCATACATACCTCTTTAACCAGCTTTTAGAGAAAAGCAATTGTGGAAAAAGATTGCTTTGTTCTACTTATTTGCAGGATCTACAGAGCTTTAAGTAATTGTTTATGGATGTTTAAAAATACTTATTTACCAATAAACCAGTCTAAAATGTGTTATCTTCTGTGTCTGAGTGTAAATCACTGTATTCTACCAACACAAACACACAGAGAGCACGTTTGCGCAAACACACATACTGAAATTAATACTGTCTATTGCTTCTGGTTCGAGTTCTTAATGAATATCAGTATTATCATTACCACTATTTATCAAATCAACTTTGTTTCAGCTGGATTCCATATTAGAAAAAAAAAAAATCTCGTTGCTTTGTCTGCTTCAATCTAACTTCTAGATCTCCACTCATTTGCTGTCAAAATTCTTCTAAAACCCAGAGATATGTCAGTCCATTTTTATTCTGTCAAATTCTAAAGAAATTTAAAAATCATAAAATTTATGTAATAGGAATATTTAAATTCTCAGTCCTTGTGCTACATTGAGTAGGCAGAAGTCTAAGAATAGAAAATTTTCTTAGAAGCAGCTCAATATTTCTACATAGTAAATACAAACAACCTCAAAATTTAAAAGAAAAACAAGATACTCATTACAGATCTACAATGAAATGCAACTAGCACCTGTTAAGCTTTTGAGTCACACAGATTTCATAAATTTCTATTATCATCAATACATTAATAAACAGACTTTTAATATTAAATTATGTATTGAATTTAAAATTAGGTATTTTAAGATTGCCTTTTCTCAAACAGACATTAGGCCTATATTTTGGTAGTGAGGCTGTATTTAATTCTGTACCTTAACCTTCTGGTAAACATTCTGATAAGGTAGTCCCACCACTGAATTTCTTTAAAAATGTTTAATTAAAAAATTTAATCCTAAAATTTGTTTCTTTATGTGAAAAACAAACAAACATACAACTAACTGCTAGTACTGGGACCAAAAAAAAGCACATTTGGATATATTCATTGCATACATTGCATACATTCCATATGACAGCACAGACTTCAGTGATGAATTCAGATACTCCACTCCTAGCGTAGATAAACCTGTCACTGTCGTTCCCAACAGGTGAGTCCAGTAACCCTGACGTTTCATTGAAGGGTCTCAATAAAAAGCACCAAGTGAGCAAGTTTATACAAAGTGATGCCAACCTTGTGAACTTAAGGCAAATTTTGGTATACCATTTTTCAGAACAAACTCAAAAAATTGATTGTGACTTTTTTGCCTCTTTTAACTCTGTCATAACACTGAAGTAAGCTTAGTGTGGTAACATATGCAGCCACACTGGAATATAACAAAACACTGGCTGCATATTCAATAGATGAAATAACTCTTGATGTTTACCAAGAGATTAGCATACAATATGGTGGCAATGACTTCACAATATACAAATATTTACCATTAGTCATTGCTATGTAATCTCCAAAGGATTTTAAATTGAAAAGATAAATTATTAATATTAAAAGACATGGCTTATATAGTTATCACCATTTGTTATTAATTACTACTACTAAAATCACAGAACTACCCATTCATTTTGTCTTGGTAAAAGAAGTCAGGTATTAGGCCATTGCACTAGTTTTACAGAGATACAGTTTGTGTGCTCCTTAATTATTCAAAAATTCTGAAAGTAAAAAATTAATAAATGTTCTACCAAAAACTAGTATCAGAAATTAACAAAGCCTGTAAAGTTTAAAATTCTAATACCCATCCTAACTCCAAGCTGATTAGCAGCACCATTTTCAGTGCTTGCACACACTAAACCTCCTAACTGAACTTTGAATTTAGGCTGTAAAATCAATGTTTGTTCAGACCACTGAGTACAAGATGAGCAACGGTAGTTACATTAAAGAATTTTTGGTATGTAGAAAACTGTATCAATATCACAAGAAAACTGAATGCAGGTGTGATGTCTTTGCTAGAAGATGGATAACGCAGAAATATTCTTCAAGGATTTTCTGCAACCTTCTAACACTTTCAGTGATGAGAAGTACACATGTAAGGATTCTAACAGAATCTCCTTTTACCTTTGAGGAACCTTACTGACTGTAACAGAACTTATTTATACATATCTGTTCACAATGGATGAAATCAGAGAAGCATTGATTTTTATTTGTTTATATGTACACTACATTAATTTAGCTAATTTCAAGCACTGAATAATTATCTTTTAATAATCTTACACAAGTTACAGAAGCAAAGAAAGGACATGTAGCAAAGACACGAGTAGGTAATTAGACACAACATACTCACCCAAATGAGAAGGGAGTGACAAAGCATCTGTTGGCCAATATGTTACATGATGCATTCATTCCAGATTTTGGTTGTTCTTTTAAAGTTGCTTTTAATAATGTTTGTATTGATAGTCTTTATAAACTCAGAGTCTTTCAACCGTGAAACTAGTTAGAACGAGCATTTTTGAATCTTGAAAACTGAAAACATTTGAGCCATGGTTACCTCCTCTCACACCTGCAACAGTGCCACTTCTATGGGAACTTTGCAATGATTATCATCAAGCATACCTGATGAAGGTGGATGACACAGTGCCCAGTTAAAAAAAAAAATCTGCATAAATTTTCAAGAAAAATTATTTAGTTTTGATTTCTTGACTAATATCACACAGTAAAAACTATCTTTCAATCTTCACTGAAGATGGATGACCTGGACTTGTTAATTATTCTAGCTAAAAAGGAAATAAATGTCAGAAAACCTTGGCACCCCAAATAAAATGTATGTTTGCTTTGCCATTAGAGCGAAGACCTGAATGAAAGCTTCTTTACAAGGATGTCAAGGGCCAACAGGGAAATGAGTGATGACATAGCACAGATGAAGTGAGCAAGTCAGTAAGAGTTGCTGTTGAGGTGTACAGAATGAAAGGTGAGAAAAAAGCCTACACAGTTTAAATAAAATTATCCAGCTGATGATCTCCAAGTGCTTCACAAAACACCAGCAAGTGTTGCATTCCTCATTTACAAGTAATGAACCAAGCACAAAGATGCCACCTGACTTGTCCAGAATCACAAGCCAGTCAACAGAAGACTGGGGATTGAACTCACTGAGTTGAACTGCTGAAGCCCTGACTACCCCTAGCTTTTTGAGGCTTGGTTTAGAGGGCTGTAACTAAGGCTTTGGAGTGCATGAAAATATTTAGGGGCATGGCAAAGATGACATAGGAGTCAAAACCCAAAAAGCTGGGTGCTGAAAATCTACCTATTATCTGATAGAAAGAGGTGGCAGAGGTGTGGGGTGTTACTGGGTGATGCTTTCTGAGCTGAATCCCTGCTCAGTGCTTTTCTCTCCTGACTCCTGTTTCCTCAGCATTCATGAACTGAAAGCACAGGCTGCAGGTGCCCACAAATGGTTCTGGGGAGCAGGGCTCTTGCTCGAGTCCTACAAAGTGAACCAAATGAACCAAATGAACCAATAAACCCAATTGAGTACCCCTGCTTTCTTCTCCAGTAAAGGATGAGGAGTTGGGAAGAAATTTGTGCATGACTTGAGCCCAGCACTTCCCTAGAACACTATTTGGTCCTTATTAATGAGTTTGTCTCATTGGTATAAAACCACATACATGGAAAACTGTATGTTATAATTGAACAAAATGAAATGACCATTTCAAAAACGAAATGACCATTTGAACCGATTTGTTTACAAAATTAAACATTTAAAAATATTCAATGTGATCAGTTGGTCATAATGTGGTAGATACAGATGCAAAACTAGACAGAGAGAATGAGAGTCACATCATCAAATCTTGAGAGCCATAACAAAACCACTGAGATGAACGTATTTGAGACTAACTGGCTTAACTAAAATTGTAAGACTCCACTGGGAATTATTCATGATAAAATAAAAGGTTTAGAAGTGCTTGCTTTTGTCATTTTGCCTGAAAAAAAATATAAATCAGTGCACTTTGCTTCCCAATTCAGGCTAACTATTGCTGCGACTTAAAATTCCTTAAACAGTCAATTGCCTCTTACGCACAGGTGACCAAAAGGATCCTCCACTGTTATTTCAACTAATTGTACACAAACATCAACAGGAACATCTAGCTTACATTTCTAATCAAGTGCAAGGTTCTGAAATATAAAATCATTTAAAAAACGAATCCCTTATTCAGTATGAAATTATAGGCTGTCATCAGGAGCAGGCTGGCAAAGCTAGATCCAGATGGGAAACTGGCTGGGCAATAAGAAGAGGTAGGGTGGAAATGATGGGTAGGCTGGAAATGATGGGAACCTAAGGAAAGACCTGACTGCTCCCTCTGCTGGCAAGGCCCTCACCTGCTTTAATTTTTAACTAATGAGTAGTCATTTCTTTAATTATTTAGGATCTAGCCAATAAATAATGCAGAATGTTCCTTCCTCAGTCTGTTGCTCTGTGTTTGCACAATTTTGAACTTATGGTGCCCTATTTCACTAGAATAATTTGTCATAGAATTAAGGCTCAGGTGGATATCTAACAGCAGACCTAACTGGTTTTATATTTTAGCCATTCACAAAATGAATGGCGAAACTAAACTCTTTAACCTTCAAAATATTCTATTTTACAACGTATATATATCATACATAAATTAAATATAATGTATAATTTTCCATGTATTTCATAATATTACGACAAATTGCTCATCAAATCAGACTACAACAAGAACCCTTTTTTTGTAGAAATAAAATAACATAAAATGAAACACACAAAATTGCACATCAAACCAAAAAAAATGTTGTTCTTCCATCAGTAAAATTCATGGCCTGGGAATTAAGAGATAACGTTTATATTAAAACTTAATTCAAGTATGAAGATGAGTCATTCATTACTTGATTTGTGATATAAATTAATAGCTGCAGTAAGAACATTTAGAAAAAATCTGTTCTAGGATTTTGGCCTACAACCAGAAGCTCCCAGAACAGGAGGGATCAGCTTTTTTTGCCCACTGTTCTCATCTGAATCCTGGCTGAAAAGCTACTCCAGCTCCCAGCTTTCCAGAAGGCTCCATCCCAGGAATCCTCGCCTGCCATTTGGTTTGCTGATTTTAATCTCACAGGACTTTCTTACAGTGGCTCCACTATGCTGAACTGGCACTTGCTCCTAGAAGTGAGTTATTATTAAACTTGTAGGTCAATTGTGGCACTAACAACTCTTTGGAAGCTTTCAGCCACGGTGTACAATTTGCTGGTCTAATTAAATATTAATTCTAAGTGTTACATTCTGTGGCTAAGAGCTTTTATTTTCCATCATCAGTCTGGAAGAGAAAGAGGTTACAAGGCTAATTTAATCTATTTTTCCCCCCCCACTAGCATTAAAGCTTAACTACACAGGCACAAAAACATCATTAAAGATGCAGTATTCCTTTTTATTATGATTATATTGTAATTAATAGAGCAGTTCTAAACAACAAAAAAGTGGTTAGATTCTGAAATTTCAGGGTTTTTAAACACCACCAAAAGTTCATATATAAATGTTTCTAAGCAAACGCTGCACAGAAATTCAACGTTCACTTATTTGAAAACCATTTAATATAGAAAACACTTATGCAAGAATTTAAATGTGAAATAGCGTACCATAAAATTATTGTTCTTGGCGCTGAAATACAAAAGATAAAACCCCATTTTAGTGCAACTTTCACAGGGATTTTTTTTTCCAAAAACTTGTCGTTCTACTTATGTGAAAAAAAAAACTAGTGTTACTTCAGCAAAACAATGCTACCTTCACTTTCCAACAGAGTTTCTTGCTTTAAGCAGATAACTACTTTGTCCTGCATTATTTAAAGTCACCCTTCTAATCTTTACTTATCACTGTCCAAATGGGCTCAATACATGAGCCTCTTCCCTTCTGCTTCCATAACAGTTGTGTCCATGTCTGGACACTGGGCATTATATTAACTACTTAGTCCAGTAGCCAAAAGATTCCATATGCTTGAACAGATGACTATCTCCATACTGTGATGGGATAGTTAACTGTTTAGATCTGTCTAATCTTGCAGTTGAAGGATTTAGTTCTAAATCTTACCTCATTTTTTAAAGTTTTCGTAAGTGTATTCTCAGATTACATAAATAAGATGTAAAATAAGACATTGCAATCTTGCATATAACTCATTAGCTTTTAAAGTTTAACATACTCATTTTGGAAGAATGATTTATTTTGATGAAAATACTGTGTTGATGATGACAGTGATAAGATTATGCATATTATGCCTTCCAAAAAAGTAAAATTAATTGAAATGAGAGCAAAATTAGTCATGCAATTTTAATGCATGCACCTATCTATCATAATATGGATAAGTAAACTAGAAGACAAATGCTGCTAAAAATGTTTCAGATGAGCATTGTATTTGTTTTTGAAATGTGCAGTTGTTACCAAATCTGAAGGGGCAGAGCCAGAATACAGCCTGTTGGCTACCACAAACTTATTTTATGAAATAACAAAATATTTCTATTTCTTCTGCAATTGATTAGCATAATGCTATCAACAATAATAGAAACTGAAAACAAAATAATTTACTGTCATACAACATATATTTTAAAGTGTTTAATACTTCTCTGAGCTTGCTACTAGATTATAATTTTAAGATGCTTTTATGAATGTCTAGAATGTTCAAAACAGAATATTCACACCTGAAAACTATGTAGATAAGAATGCCTGTCATAAACTCACGACTCTCAATATTTCTTTGTATGAATATCAAACTCTATTTCTCACACAGAATTGCACATGCCACATTTAAAATCTAGTAAAGCACAGTATAGTAAAATACAATGAGCATTTCATCTCCATAGATTCTATTTAGCACAGGATTTTGAAAGCTTACTTAAATATGATACAGAAAGTACATGACATTTATTCTTGATACAAGTTTGTGTTTAACGGCTACATCATGAAATACGTTTGAAGGTTATTCAGCATTTTACACTTGTGAACTCTCAGAAGTTAAGAGTTTTAAGGCATGCAATTGCTCTCGGTTCTTGTCATAGGAATAACTGATAAATTCACAAGCTATTGGGAGTCATGTCTCATAATCCTGTATTTGCAATGGATTCTAAAGCATGCTATTGCTTGACTTCGAGTTTAGCTGCTAGATTGGTACGTGTGAACACAAAAGGCTATGACGTGAAAAGGTTTGTTTCTGAATTTTTCTACACTGAAACATACAGTAATTTATGCACTTCAGTTGATTCAAAGCACCAAAACATTAATATTGCAGGAAATTAATTTTTTAACATACGGGATGAAATAATGAAAATACCTTGCTAAACAGAATTTCAGACTCTGAGGACAGGTTCTGTAACACGACTTATTCATACTGACTTTTCATTAGTCAATTAATTTCCCTTGGTACATGCTGACTAATATAGTGGTTAGTCCTTACCAGTAAGATAGCCTCATCTTCAAAATAAAGGAAGGCTTCAATTAAAGTGCTACACTTCTTCCAATGAAAACAATACTCTACTTTAAAAAAATTCACATCCACAAATTTGCCTGGTTACTTAAGTGATACAAAGTTGGGAACAAGCAGAACAGAATTATGAACATTATTTACTATTTTGGATTTAAAAAATACATACACCTATGAAAAATTATTTCTAGCAATTAAAGAAAAAGAAGAAAAACAATAGGAAAATATTTTACATACTAACTCAAGACTTTTACAAGTAATAAAGAGTGATATTAAAGTCATTTAAGTTACATTCTGTAGCAAGAAAAGTTATTTTTTTTAACACTAGGTACCAAAAAGCCCAGATTTTCAAAATACAGAAAGAAGAGCTCGTTCTCATTTCAATAATATTCCTTAATTTGGGAAGTGTAACAATAAATCAAATCCCTCTTCAATCTGCCCTCCCTGATCATTTTTTTTTTTTGCCAGATTTTAAAAATGTAGGTAATTTTCCCTTTTCAAATGCACCATCTTATTTCAGAGGCACAATTCATTTTCAAGAAGCAGTAGAAAGCCTTGAAAAATAACCTTCCATCAACTGTTTTAATCACATTCATAAGTATCTCAATATTTATTACCTGACAGACAATGTAAGATAAGAGTATGTTCAATCAGAAGAAAATATCAATCAAGTAAAACTTGTCACACATCATCTGAATAAAATTTATAATTTGATAAGTTTTTAGTGTCATTTTCTTGAAATCTGTTTCCAGAATAATGTATTCCTGGTTTTGTGGTTGAGAAAAGAGAATTTTTGTTTTTCTTCATACACTGCTATAGAAGTTTCATCAATAAAACACAAAGAATCTGCTTTCTTCAGTGAACCACAGTTTCTTTAAATTATTCAAAAAAATCTCTACACAACCAGATTCTTTGTAAATTTTTTTTTTTTTTTTACCAAAAAATATCCCCTTACAGAAGACTGTGAAGACATTCAGTGTCCCATTAAACTGGTTGAATAAGCATCATATTCTGCTGAACGCAATTCAAAGTTATGAAATTCAAAACAATGAATAGCTAGAATAATAAAAGAGCCACACTGGTGGAAGTGTGCCACAGAGGGAAAATCATCACAAATAGAATCACTGTAGGGAAAAGTGAACTAACAATAATAGCATTATTGTATTTCAATACTGTAACAAAGTGAAATATGATTTAAAAAAATGCGCCTGTTTAAAAACGGATTAAGGCGGCACCATGAGAAAACATACAAAAAACAATCAGAATACCAAAAAGATAAATAGGGAGCTTCACCTCATTGTCTTATCATCCATGAACAAAGATATCATTTATGAAATGTAAAGGCAAAATTAAACTTTCCAAAATAAAGAAACAACACAGATTTAATTTGTGGAACTCCCTGTCACAGTAAAATGTGACAAGTATTTGGCAAAATATGTAAAATAAACCAACCATAAACTACTTATATATAAAGGTAATTAATACAAAACGTAATTCAGACTACAGATTAACTAGTCTGGGTTGGAAAGGCATTGTCCCTGTTGAAAATCTGTGCTATCAATTTTATTAGAGTTTTGAGGTTTTTTGGGTTTATGTTGAGTTTTATTTCTTCTTCACCAGACTAACTAGAAGTGGTGGCTGTCGTAGACAAGATATGGCATGAGTTACAACTAAAAATCTATTTTTTTTTTCAAGACAAAGCAGGTAAAAGTGCAACCATTTTTCTGTATAGGTTATGCAGACATAAAAACTTGACAAAAGTTTTGATTTTGAAATCTTACATTTACTTTCATGGACATTGTTCATGTGAAGATTTTACTTGCAGACCTGCTAATTAATACAGTTGGGAAGCACAAGATAACACAGCAGATACAGAAATAACTGTTAGTGGAATAAATGGGGAATTTACTACACCTTCAGAAAAATACTACGTATTTTCTATGCCTCCAGTGTACTAAGATTCAACAGAGAAAGCATATGCTAGAACTTACTCTGATCAAATTAAATACATATACAGAAATGCACTTGAAAAAAAAAGAAAAAAAACAACCCCTCTCTTATTCTCTTGAAAAGAAAAGATATATTCTTTACTTTTTTAATCCAGTAAGAAACCTCAGCAACAGAATGGTGAGTAGCTGGGTTGTGAGAATGTGAGCAGCTGCTGTTATTATAACGAAAGGTCTGTCTACGGCTTGAGCCTGAGAGACCACATGTTCGGCTGTCCTCTCATCTTGCCATCCTCACCAATTAACTATTAACATGGAGGGCTGTACACATGCTCTCAGGGGCTCTTTAACAGGCTTCTTGGAGAGTGGAACAACTACACAGCAGGGCTCTGGGAACTGAGTAATGTGGGGTATAAGGAACCCTCAGCAGCTTTGCTCCTCCTAATGACAGTTTTCTCCACAGTTTAGCGCTTAAAGAAGGATGCATGAAGTATAACAATTTAAAAAATATATGGAATGCTCTCATTTGCTTAATGCTGCTAAGCAAAGATTCTGGAAACGAGATTTCTTTTTTCTTTTTCAACCCCCCTTTAAAATATTCTAGCACTTATTGTAAAGCAATGCTGTCAAAAATCAAAATTAAAATTAATTTTTAAATGAGATATAATATTACAAGAACTCCAAATCAATTCATTTATACAGAACTGATAAACATAAAAACAAAAACAGCTTCATAGATAAGTCTGCAACAAACAAAAGATTTAATCCTTCAATTTGTATCTCAGAAAAACTTGCTCCACAGACACTTCCGGACTTCTCTAAAATATGTTCCTATTTGTCAATGACAACATATTCAGTAGAGTACAATGAAATAGGTTCTGTGTCCCAACTACAGACAGGTAATCAACCTTTCTGAAGACATATTGTCATCTAATATATGATGGAGTTTTGCACCGCAGGAGAAATGTTAGTACATTTTAAATCCCAACTGCAAAACAAGGAAATCAGGTTTCTCCCCCTATTTTAGAAGCAGTAAGTGCTTCAGGTAGCTAAATAAGTAACACTGGCAGGTATTCAAACACCTTTACAAAATGCAATACTTACGTGAGAATGATGTACTTTTCTAATACAAGAGTTAATCTAATGACGAAAAACTTTCATCTACTATTAAAATATTTTGTGTAATATAAGGTTTTATCCAATACTTTTTTTATTATAACCAAATATATACCTAAAATTATAGCTTTCCTGTTTATTGTGAATAATAATTTTGCCTTTTTTTTCAGTTACATCATCATTTGCAGAAAGAAAGGAGCGTCCATACTTTCCCTGTTGCTAAAAAAAAGTTTACTTCCAGAATATAAACTTATATCTCTATATGCTCTCAGTAAAGCTTTTGTGAGAAGCTTCTGATTTTGCAGTTGGGAAAATTACTCTGATCCCATAACTGATTTGTTCGTGTTCTCAATAGAATACCGTATTAGAATTAAGGGAAAAAAACGTATCTTTTAATTCCTGGGTTTAAAAACAAGATCACACATAATCATGATGAGCATGACAGATGAAGGCAGTGGACTAAAATGTCTTGTACTGAACTTTGTTCTGAAGGCACTGGAAAGGCCTGGAGGGATGTTGCCCCCCAAAAAGTAGAAACAACATTACAAGCAGAATTCTCGCTGCTCTTTTACAATTTCTGAAATTTGGACTGTTTTCAAAGAAAAAAAAAAAAAAAAAAGACTAAGACCAACAAAGGGAATAACTATATTTAAGATGGTTTTAAGCTTAGGTCTTTGTTGATTTCGCGGCATGACTGTCTCACAAAAGTATAGAAAAACTGCAATGAAGGTATCTTTTAACTTTGCCCTGTGAACAAAAAGAGTTTTCTATTTTTTCTTTGTTTGTTTTAAATTGTATTTGTTTTCTTACTATACACTTTAAATTTTTTGCTAACTGATGTAGTGTCAATGATGAAATACAGCACAGACAGCATTCTTACCTGGATAAGGTGAGAGGGCACTGTGATGATGCAGGCTGACAAAGACTTTCTGAGAAGGCCACGGAGAACATACAGAAATTTGGTCAGACTATGAATATCTTCAGGAGTATCGCTACTACAAATGTCGTCACCCCACAACAAGGAACCCATGCTCTGAATTCCTATACGCAAAATATTCTTTTGTTTTTTCTATTGAAAAGACAAACAAACAAAAAGAGACTTGTTATTTTTTAAACATTAAGAGGAAAGCATCACATACTATGTACTTTTTTTTTAAAAATACAACAATTTATAGAATTAATAGCCATAATAATTAAATAATACCATAGCTTAATCTCAGAGGGTCTTGGTAAAAATTATAATTGGAATGGCTTTTTTTTTTTTTCCCTCTCTTCCTTAATGGTTAACACACTGTGTTAGATAAGCAAATACAAATGTAAGAAAACAGGATGGAAAACCGTTAACATGCATTTTCTAAAACTAACCAGCTAGATGGAAGTGTATTCTGTCAGAAAATCCTAGAACATTATTATTTTTTCATGTTATTTCTCTCCTCCATCACTGCCTTAAAAACATACAGCAATCTTTTCTCCCAACTCCATTAAGCTGGGCTGCTGGAAGGGCCTGAGAGTCATCAAACACAACTTTTCCCTTGATTTTTGACCTACTGCACACTTCTGCTGTAGTTAGCTACTGGGTACTAGAATTTCATAGAATGGCTTGTGTTGCACATGACCTTAAAGATCATCCAGTTTCAACGCCCCTGCCAGGGGCAGGGATGCCACCCATTAAATCAGGTTGTCCGGGGCTTCATCTGACCTGGTCCTGAACATCTCCAGGGATAGGGCCTCCACAGTTTCTTTGGGCTTCGGTGCCTCACCGCCCTCTGACTGAATAATTTTCTCACAAAATCTAATCTTAATACACCCTCTTTTAGTTTAAAACCAATCACTATTTTCCTGTCATTCGCCTGAGCAAAAATATGCTCTCCAAATTTAAGCTATTTTGACATGTAAAATCCTAAATAGTCTTCTGTTACCTACCTAAAGACCATTTGCTGCACTGCATTACATTGTCACTACAGTGGCCAACGGAGTGATGGTTAAGATACAGCCCCATTTGTGAAGGGGCATGTTATGAAGTCAGAGTTGTAATTTGTTTATGCAAACTAAATCATTTCTTAAGATGACAAATCTCTTTTCTGCTTGTATGACGTGACCTTTCCTGGTGATCTTTGAGAAAGATGCTAGGTGCATTTGCTATCAATAGCAGAGACACAATAAGCATACTGCTGAAAGAATTCCAGTACAAGGTGATGAAAGACACATTTCTGGAGCTCAGCATTCACACTTACATAAAGGTCAGCTTTTTAAAAAAAAAAAATATATATATATATATATATAATTACTAGTTTACAGAAATAAAACCTTACAGTTATTTTTCATTACAATGATGTTCCTTGACAAACTGTAGTTATTCATCTCCCCCATCTTGAATTGCAGCTGGAATGACCAGTGACTATAAAGCACAAAGCATTGCACAGCTGTTCTGGAAATCCAAAGGTTTTGGCAAGAGAAGAGGCTACTCTTAGAAATGCTTCCTTGTCCACATTGGGTAGACAGAGCCTCAGTTGTGAAACGCAGTTAGTACCACATGGCTCTCCACTTACTCAACTCTCACAGCTCATGCAGCAAGCTGATCTGCCAATTCTCTTACACTCTTTGTGAAAGAGACACACGCTTTAGCTCTGGTGTTTTCTCCAGTCTCATTGGCTTTGCAGACTTTTCGGCTTCAGTTATGCAAAGTTAACTTTTCACCCTACCATATGAACCTTGGGACAATAGTACAGTATAACAGGATAACATTTTTATAATACGCATATTTTGCATACCTCCATTGATTTGGATTTGTAAAAAAAAAAAAATTCACCTTTTTCACATTGTTTTTGTAATGACGACTGGTTTGGCAGCAAGGATCACGATTATGAAGAATTTAAAGAAGCTACCTTAAACAAAAAAAATCAAACCTCCTCCCCCAACTTTCTTGGAAAATCACCCAATTTGATCTCCAAAGGAAGCCAAAGAAATGTTAAGGAAAAAAAGTTGCTTATGAAAGTTCTGCTGTCACACGTGAAAAAACAAAATAATTCGGAAACAAGCTATTTTGTATGATGTAAAACCATGTTCAACTTATAAAGGATTCATACTTACTGATTAGCAGCAAAAAAAAAAACCAACAACAACAACAAAAAAAAACAACACAAAATGGAGGATATTTAAAAATATATATTTAAACCCAATGCTCATATTTCTAGTCCTACTACTAATTGTACCAGGTCCCAGAGATGCTTGACCATTTTCCCAGAGGTCTACTAAACCTCTAATGGTAGCTTTCACTAATTTCCTTAATTGTGCTGAACCTGTCAGCTTGGTTGTGTCACATTCTACTCACTGTTCTCCAGATACCTCTTCAAATACAGGTAGTAGAAACTACCTGTATTAGTAGTAGAGGAGCCAATAAAAAGGAAAGGTAACTCCAATTACTGCCATATGGATGTGAAATTAGCCAAAAATATCTGGAAGTTTTACTAATTAGGTTAAACTTCTCCTTTGAACCCAGATCCAGAAAGCAACACATTTCTAGGTCTCCAGGTGCCAAAAAAATTGGTAAGTTTATGCTTCGCAGTATGAAAAATGCAGCATTAGAGGTATCCTCTTCTGTCACTCACATGCTGTGATTAATACATCTACTTAAAGTCAGTAGTAAATCTCTTTTAGCATCTTCCTAATACATTATGGCCCTTGTAGTTTTCTCCAAACCTCACAAACGCCATTGCCAATACGACCTATCCAAAAGGGAGAGGATTATTTTGAGTAGAAGAACATACACACACAAACTTCTCAGAAGCTTGCCTTTTTATTAAATATAGGAAAGGAAACAGGTCCTGAAGTGTTCAGGATGGTTTTTACTCTATTATCCTAATATTTGGCAACTTAAAAGTACTTCTTGAGACTCAGTTAATAGAAGAGGAGCTGTAGTAAGAGCGGTGAATTTCCCATGGATTTGGGAGATAAAAAGTTCCATGGCATGTTCTGGACCATAACTACATTCAACTCTAGACATACTTCAAGAGGTGTGTATTATATACCACTTCTAAATGCAAAAAAAATGTGTATATAAAGAAATGTTTTCTGATTCCAGAAAAGGAGGAATTAAAAAAAGTACTATGTATCATATGATCATATGCATTATCTTCCTTGACACAGAAACAGCTATGCAAGCGCTGATGACCGTCTATGTGGGTAAACTGGTTTGAGAAAGGATTCTTTTTCATAGTTTTAAAGCTTCAACTCAGAAACTTATATACTTCATTGGTGAAGATATACTTTTAAATTTATCTGATTTAAAGGTCTGGTTTTGCTTTATTGACTCTAATCAGATGTTTTGAAACAAAGAACAAGTAGCACACAATATCACTGTCCACAATATCTAATATATATATTTTTTTTTTGTCTGCAGAAAGAAAACCCCAAAATATTGGCTAAGTTATCTTTATTTTGTTTAAAACATACAAAAAAAAAATCAGGAACATATAAAGATGCTGTTTTCCCATTAGACCTGACTTGCAAGAAAAACAAGAATCACCAGCCTGATCTCTTCAGGAGGAGGTGATTTGGTGGCTGAAGGCTCCCAGGGTATTTGTTTGACTCGGTGAAGCTTTTTGCAGCGTGCAAGCTCTCCGGCTTGCAGAGGACCTGTCACGGTGCGGGAGGAGCAGCTCTGCGCAGGGTACGGCGGGAAGCACGGGGACATGCCTGTTGCCATGGCTACTGCAGCAAGTGGGGAGAGGTGCCTGTCAGGGACCAATTTGCTGCTCCAGACTGGCACTGTCACCAAAGGGAAGGCAAGCTCGCCCATAAATCTCAGCAGAGACTATAAACTGAGCGCAAATAAGCCAAAGAATCTAATTTTAAACCCAAGTATTCTGGGCAGGTCATGTTTCTAAAATACACTGTTATGATGGATATATACATGCAGGAATGCATCCACTCCAATATTATCCTCCCTGCAGAAACCATTTTTCAGATATTCGGCTAGGAATAGCACACAGTCTTGTATGACATTCTTTGACATTCTCCAGCATCTATACTAATTACCTCGTACTCCAGTAACATTTCTGCTGTACAACAATAATTACCTACCAATGAAGCATCAATACATATCATTTATTATTTTATTTACATCAACTTCAAGGAATCACATTTTTTTTAGCATGACAAGGAACGACAAAGATAAGGCATTGCTCAAACTGGAAAAGGCTTTTATCCTATCTTATTACACTTGGAATATTTTTGCTTACCCACAGTAAGGTTTATGGCAAGTAAAGCAATCTCTACAAGGCAAGTAAGCTGTTTGGACAGGTAAGTTTTTGATACCTAAGTAGCATTCTCATGTCTTTACCTGTATTTCAGTACTCACTACATAAAGATGCACACCATTTAATTCATTATAAAATTCACTCCAGTTACCACAACACTGGAAGTATCTGAAAGTTTGAATGTTCAGTCTCAAGAGCCTTGAGCACATTATTGCTAATTCAATGATTTGAAAAAAATGTGTAGGTGAAAAATATTTAACTTAATTTCATTATATTTGGCAATCCATTTATTATCTAATTGCACAGAGTGGGCATTTCAATAATGTTGGCTTACAGTTCTTTTTCAAATGCCCTGCATAGCTGTTAAAGAATAGTAAAAAGTCCGAATGCACATTAAAGTATGAACCACACACTATTTATCTTTCTTGTTTGCTTTAGCAATGTTTAGAAACAGCTTGACCCTTTTTAATTTTTAAAGACATTCTCATGCCACTCTTGAATACTCAGAAAACCTTCATTACAAGAAGACAAGAGTAAGAAGGTGTTCAGTACCTGGGGATGAGAGCCATCAAATCCTTCCTGGCAAATGACCCTTTGAATGGAGTGAAGCAGACTTGCATAGCCACAGTTCATATTCCTGTTGGTAAGAAGAAGTAGTTTAATAACACATTTTAATACTCACTAAAAGTTGTACTAAATCTAAACAGACGCAGCTTGCATTCTGGAAGTGTCATATAGAAAAAAAACTGTCATAGAAGCAAAAAAACAATCCTTTTTGAATAAAGCAGCCATTAAAAGCAATCGTGATCAGTTCACGTTGACCAGTTCAGCATCCAGACATCTTGCAAAAAGTAGGAGTCTTAAGAGATTAAGATAACTTAATTACCTAAGGCTCACTTACAAGTTTAATGATTTCATGTAGCAACTTAAAGTTGAAATCATTATAGCATAGTGTTAATCTTCTATAACAGACAAATAGCTACCTAATCGCTACTCTGAGTACACCTACACAGTGCCCTGGTAAACAGGGTAGACTTCCTATTACTTAAAGCTTTCATACAAACAACTATTAAACAATCAAAACCAACAAAAAATGAAAGAGATACTATTTCCACTTAGCTTAAAAAGTTCATTTATCATTATTTGTTTTATTTATTTATTTTTTTAAGGAATTTTTCTAATGCCACAACAGAACATAAATTACATTCTATTACATTACCATTTTGTATCCATCCACCATGGGCGTTAGTACTCCTTTATTTGCAAGGCAGCAGAACTGTGAGGTATATTTTATGTTTATGTGTTATTTGGAAAATATCTGATAATATTAAAAAAAAAAAAAAAAAAGCAAAGCAAACTGCTGCCTACAAAAGGATTTAGGCATTTAAAACCAAATGAAAGTTCAACACTCTCCTCAAGGGCTTAGAACTTCCTGCACTTCCAATGTACTTTTTCCTCATACCCATCCTAGCCATACTCTCCAGTGCTAATATACACAAAGGACAGAAAGTCCTATCTTTGCTTTAAGAAAAAATAAATAAATAAATAAATAAAATCAAGCCAGCTGATCACTTTGAATTATGCATACTAGGCCTTCAATCCCATATTGCATACTGGCTTTTGTGTCTGGACTTGATGTAGGTTCCTCACTAAAGTTGAGTTTAAGCCCTTTCATTTTTTCTAGTTTCAGCACTTCCTTACAGTCTCACTAATTACCATCAAGAGCTGTGGATTCAGGTCTTAGGTATTTCTTGGAAAATACAATGGGTTATTTTGAAAATTTTGCATCAACACATTCTTACTTTCAGCAATCATATCGTATGCTTGGTCTGGTAACATTAATGAAATGTTCCCATTACTTTATTTGTTTTCAGCTATAGTATCCTAATATTTTAATACTATCTATGAAACTCACATCTTTCCTTTATATACTTTCCTATCACTTAGCTACAAAAGGAATATATGTCAAATTTTGTCTTAAAAGTGTCAGTTTACGGAGTATGTGGCCAGGAAAAGGGCTTTAGCCCCCACACTAGCCAAAATATTTTCTCTCTCCACGTCTTCACATAACTGCAATACACATAACCCCTGTTGTTTACGCAGTGCTGTAATTTCTTCCCAGTTTTGCCAGAACTGGAGAGAATCTGCAGCACTTAAGAATAATGAGAAGCATTCCTGTATCCTTTTGGAAATTCTTTTATCCTTTTGGTAAAGATAGAAACTACAGCTCACCAACAGTAGGAAGGAGTTTGCAACAATTTGTAGCCACAGCCAGGAACACAGCACATCTACTACAAAAAAATGACAGTGCTCCTCTTCATAACTGTGGTCACAAAGCAGTATTTTCAAATTTGTATACGAATATAAAGAATTATTTCAGTAATTCAGAGCGTAACTAGTAAGGAACACACTGTCTGTTTTCCAGAAGGTAACAATTACATTTCTGTGGATAGTATTACCACGCTCACCATGCTATCTATAGGATAAACCAAAAAACACAGTCACAATACTTGCCAATTCCCGGTTTGCTACCAAATTGCTTATAAAAATAGATAGAACAAAATATTTCAAACATTAACAGAACTACAGAGTCCTAAAATTAAAACAAACAAGCAAGCAAACAAACTAAAAAGCCTACAAAGAAATAAAAATAATATTTGATTTATCTATGAGGAGAAGATTTGCAGCAAAGAAGGATTTAGAGAAAATAGTGTAATGCCTATAGGTTTATTTCGAATGCAAACATGGTGGCTCTTCTTCTTCTGACTAAAATATTAATGCTTTCCTTGAATTTGAACTATGCTATGTAAATAAGGACATGAAAAATATTGCGGAAACACTACTTATAAAAACAAGTTGCATTATCCTTCTGGCAATGTTTGCCATAATACATAAGGAAGGAAACAAGGTATTTTTGATTCTGTAATTTCTAGTCTTTTTTGGCTTTGTTACTAAACACCATTTAATTCTGATAATGAGTTTAAACAATTTCTTCTTTACTCTTTTTTTTGTTTAGCAATTTAGTAATGGATAAAGCAGGAGCTGGCAAGAAGGTATCCTGGTTACAACAGAGCCTCTGACTTCTCTGTTGACAGTTTCTAAGCATTTAACAAAGGTTAGGTTATCAAGGGTATGACAAATAGCCTTATTATGTATATGGAGACTCCATTAGGCAAGACAGTTAAACCTGTTTTATCTAAATTTATCTGTAAATCTAGACTCTAGATAAATTTATTCTTTTTTTTTTTTTTCTTCTTTTTCCAAAAGCACATTCTAAAGGTAAAGAATACGAGTAATGTTGAAAAAACCACAGCTTAATTATTTTAACTCCCTTGATTATCAAACTTTATTTTTTGGCGATTGCAACTTAACAAGGATAGAAGTAAAGTAGAAGGGTGGAAAGTAAGCCTCCTTTGTGATGCCCGGAGTTATCAGAGAGGGTATTTCCAGCTTCCTGTTAAGTACCAGCTTCATCAGTGCAACCAAAAGGACACCTGAATAGCCTAGCAACAACTGTAAAGCAGCTGCTGTCACAGCTGCACAGCCCAGTTAGGCTGGTCCCACCATTAGGGCCAGTATGTAACTGCCCTTCCCTAATACAAAAATTATGGAGCTAAGAAAGGGTGATGCCTTCTTCTGGCGTCAAACACCCAGTCTCATTTACTGCTTCCTTTATAAAAGACTTTTCAGTCTGGTTTCAGTCAATGTTTAGCACAGGGCAATAAGAAAACAAGAAAAAAAAATATGCCCCAAACTTTAAGGCAAACAAGTGATGTATAAAACCTCCAAAACTCATTTTCTTTAATTGTAGAGTAAAAGGACTTTCAGTAAATTCTGCCTAACCAATCAGTCTCTGTTCTTTGCAAGTCCATAATGGCACTGAATTCTTGCATGGATAGAAAGATAGGGACATAAGCACAGATATGTGATTTCTAAAAAGGACCAAGAGTTTTGATCCGAAGAAAGCCTCTACATCTCTGACCTTGGAAGGGGAACACTATAATTATCATGCAACAGCTCCAATTACACAGAGAGCACTCGCTCAATAACAGTCTAAATAGTTTTCTTAATGTGATGCTAGGGGACTAGCAGCACCGAGATGATTTGGTCCACTTTACAAATACACGGCTCTTATTCCACAAAACATTACTACAAACGACCTTGTTTCAGAACTGTTTTTTAAAGCATAGTAAAACATACATGTATGTTTATAATACTCCCCATTTCTGTCAGGAGAGTATAAGGAAACTGGGGTACAACGCCTCCAGTACGTTCTGCTTTAACTGCATAATCTGTTCTTTGTCATCACAGCCCTGAGCAGTGAAAGGAAAGGAGAGCGAAAGGATTGTTCTTCTTGTTCCCCACCCCTTCCCAAACAACAGAAGGATGGAGGGAAAGGGCTTTTCCAAATTTCAAGAAGGAAAAATGAAACCTAAGGCCTCCAAAGCTAGTCACGCTGTAATTGAAAGATATAGGAGAAAGAAGGGATGGACAAGGTGAATTCTAGGTGCATCTCACAAGTCATAGGTTAAGTATAGTCCTCAAGGAGCATTAACTACAGATAAAGGTAGCAGGTTTCTATGAGAGAGAAATAAAAAGACAACACTTATGAAAAGTCTCATCCGCATCGGTACAGATGATAATAAAAAAAAAAAAAAAAAAAAAAAGCAGAATAAAAATACACTGAACTCCTAAAACCTTCTAGTTACCAGCTGAGCCATTGCATAGCGCTTATGACCTCAGTGCAGACCGTGTGTGTTTGGTACACTTTCTACCATGACTGTGTCATTTTAGGTGCTTCTGCAACAGTTGTAGTTATAGGACTATAGAAATTTACTTCGGCCTGAAATTAAACCATGTTGTGCTCTGCTACACCACAAATATTTCGAATGGATCATGTTAGCTAAAATAACAAGGAAACATTTTGATGAGAGGGAAATTTATTTTCTTTCTTTCTTAATTGCTAATTATCTTTTTTTTTCCCCTCCAATTTCTGTTACCATATAAAGGTGCCATCCATCAACAACACCATCTACTTAAGGAAAATTATATTCCAGTTAAAAGTACCAGTTTCCACTTACTTCTCTAACTCCTTCTAGCTCTGTATTAGTTTCAAAAGCAATACATTCTCAGATTTAAAAAAAAAAACACAAAGCAAACAAACAAACCAGCACTGAGAGGATAAGACCACAGGCAGAGAACCTCGTGTATAAGACACTGCTCCCCATGAGTGCAGACACGCTGCCTAGCCAGATCCACGTTCCCAGTTCAGTGTAACACAAGAGGTTAGATCAAGCTCTCATAGGGATGGACCTTCAGGCAATCAAAGATTAGGTCTAACATAAATTGCTAGCTTCTATTAGAAGGGTTAACTATAATATTTAAACCCTTCTTTTAAATCATCGTCTGGTTAATCAAGAGAAGAGATATATATTTTTTTAAATACTGTTCTGTGATATACTGAATCTAGACTTAAAAGCCAGAAGCATTGCATATATTTTCCAAACAGTAATGCCAACAAAATGTTATCCTCTGCCTCCCACTTTTATAAACTTTCTTTAGTGAAATGATCCTGACAATATTGAGAGCTTGTTTTCACTCCTTGCGAAAAGGATGCTTTCTTCTGAATTTCACCACAATATTTGTAAAAAAAAAATACAGTACAATCCAGTTGGGTTTCTGTAAAAGCGTAAATGCTTTGAAAGCAGTGAAATAATTGGTAACATTCATACTTAGTTTTGGATTTAATGCACTATGACTAATGTGTATTAAAGAATCACAGAAGATAGGGATGAAGGGGACCTCAAGAGGTCTGGTAGTCTATCTTTTTGCCCCAAGGCACGATGAACTATGTCTAAACTACCTCTGACAGATATTTACCTAACTTGTCCTTAGAAATTTTCAATGATGGAGGTTCTACAATACTCCCAACCTGTGTCTGCAAGGCAACTTCTTCTAGTGCTAATCATCAGAAAAATATTTCCTTATGTCCACTCTACATTTCCACTGCTACAATTTACCGTAGCCCATTATTGCTTCTGTCTTCCGCAGACAATGGAATTACTGCTCTCTGTATGTCAGCTTTTAACTTGCTTTGAGACTCTTCTCAGATTTGTCTAAAGAATTTCCATTCTTCCATCACGGGCCATATATCCCCATACTAGATCTAAACTCAGCTTCCCATCCTCTTCTAACTGATGCTGAGTTTTCTTGAAGGATGCTATCAAAAACTGGACGGCCTTTTTATGGCTGAGCAAAGGAGAAGTCTTTTGTGTGTCTTCTACATGAAATTCCAGTTTATCACCTCCATGTTTTCAGTGACATTAATCACAAAACACTGCTAATATATCTTATATTCAAGACACTTTGTAACCCCAGATATTTTTTTTTTTTTCTGGAGAGCTGCTACCATATTTTATTTGTTCAATTAATTATTCCTACTAATACGATATTTGGCTTGTCTTCACTAGAATTTCTAATTGCTGACCTAAAACTTCTTTTATTTTAGTTCTGTCATCAAATACGCATGCAATTATTCCTTCCACTTCTTTCCAAATTTGACGTTATGACTTCAATAAAGGTACTCATTGCTCAGGATACTTATCAGGCCAAATTATTACCAGGTTATTTCCAGACACAATAATGGAATAAAGCCTGATATTTCACTCAGATTTACCTACGAGACTCAGTAACAGATTATTTACAAGGTAAGGATTTAACAACAAATATAACAACTCCTTCTTCAACATAACAGAAGACTTTCCTGATGCAGAATACCTCTTGTTTTATTTTAAAGACTTTTGAGTTTATCTCAGTTGAATACACAGAAGCAAAAACACACTGGGTGAAACTGTCTTAAAACCTTAAAGCTAAATTATATTACTTTTTCTGGTATTTTTTGGAGCACTGATGTTATCACACGGATGTCTTTGCCATCTCCTCTCCTTAAAGACAGGTACTGTTTGACCTTTTTGACTTCACGGAATTTCTTTGACAACTAGTTATGTTCTGTTATCATGAAGTCCCAATTTGAAATATGTATTTATTTTTTAACCTGTCCTTTCCTTATGTAAATAAAGTAGTCCAACTTATGGACATTGACTATGCTAGGTGCACACCAACAAGGATGTACATGTAAGAGAGAATGGGAGAAGCTTTACTCCTCTTGCATAATTTCTGATGAACTCCAGTTATACAAAACTTATGAATGAAAGTTGAAATTCTAGTTCAGTTTATTTATAAATGTGTGTGAAAATTGTCTGACTGTACTTACAGGAAGCATAAATCTTCCATTTTGCTACGGAGAAATATGATGAATTCATGAGGTTGCAATTCTGAACATTTCTTCTCACCTAATTTTAACTTTGACCTAGTGCAACTTTTTCAGTACATGGAATCTAAAACCAGTGCTGTTTGTAGTCAGGGATGACAATCTGAAACTGATGCCTCAACAATATGACCAGCACCAATAATGAAATATTAACAAAGTAAATCAAGTTATTAAATAAATTAGCCACCTTGTATGAAACTGAATGCTTTGAATAAAATACACATTAAAACAATTGTAAAGCATTCAGAAATATGGTAGAACGCAACCCTACGGTCATAGATTGCCAAACAAATTAACTAAACCTAATCTTTCAGTTATATGAAAACTAAGAATGGAATTCACATGGTAAGAACTATGAACTTCTACCAGGATGGCACACACAAAGAAAGTATCAGAGTTAGGTAAGTCTTATAAAATCAAATGCATAAAAGGTAAGGTCCATGTTCTATAATAAACACATGAATTAGCTTGTTTTCAACATAAAATATACAAATACTTCACAGCCATATTGTTAGTGGGATTAAGCCCATAGTCATCAGACATTCCAGTTAGCTAGAGAAGAGATAGAAAAGTAGTTAAATTGTTCAGTAACAATATAGATATTTGATAGCTTAAAAAGTCCTTATATCTATACTCTATGACCCTGCAACTGAAAAAAAATAATACTGTAAGTCACATATAAAGTTGGTTCAAATATTTATGATGAAAAGCAGAATCCAAATTTTATTCCTTTTCTAGAAAGTTTATCAAGTGCTTATATATATAAAAATATATATAACATAGCAAAAACACACTGTACTGAATTAAAACCAATGATATTTGATCATATAACACAGAAAAATTACAAGCTAAATTACATTGGCTTTTGTTTTTCTACAACTCTAAAGGTGCACTTCTATAAATATTGCACTTATTTTACAAACCTCGGCTTTTATATTAGTGTACTGTAATGAAAAATCTCATGCAATAAAGCATACTGTACTACCGGTTTTCAGAGTTGGCCTTATACACTGGGATTTATAGGCCCTAGATATCTAAATTAAGTGACTGGGCTAAACAAAGAGGTTGGTAGCCCATTATCTGACATTTGACTTGACTTGAAATATCTCCAAGAAAAATACAATGGATTTTTGTGCCATAGGCTAATAGGAGTATTCTCTGTTGTCACTAATTTTCTTCTGGTCTTCCTTAATTAATTACTGATAGACAAAAACTAAAAGAAGTTACTCATTCAGATATGAGTTTATGATTTTTGCTGGAATTAAGGGTTTTGTGTAAGACATAATTAGTGAATGTAATTCTGCTCACAGTTTTTTTTGTATTTTCCTTAGGTGAAGCTGTAGGATATAAGAAGTAAAAGTCACATAATAAACTAATCTGATATAGCATTCTAAGCTATGTAGGTCAAGGATGGCCTGTCATCTTAGCCCTAAAAACTGTGAATGGTTATATTCATATGACTGACAGCCACCTGACACACATTCATGAAAACTGATGGGGCATGGTGCTCAGGGAGTAGTTCATAGACAGACAGTAATAGTTTTCCCCAGTCCCCACACTCAACTGTCAGTAGGACTGGACTGAGTATTCAGCTGCGTCCCAGGTTGTCCTAGTAATGTCTGCCTTAATTGCCCCTACCAACTTGCTTCTTCCACTGAGGAGTCAGCATACAGAGCTGCCTCTGCACCACAGCAGCTTTGCTGACAGTCCTGGCATGTCGTGCTGACATGGGAACCACAGCTGAACTACGTGTGAGCAATACATGGCTACAAAAATTTTCACAGCAAGCGTTGATGCTAAAATATCTTTTACAACTAACAGGCACACAAAATTTAAACGCAAAACAGAAGCACGTGGGATTGCAACTTACCACGTTTTCAGTATAGGCTTTAAAGATAATTCTTCAGGAAGGTAAAAACTGTGCCGTTTTATAGACTGAAGCAGTTCTGGAGACATTGTTTTAGAAATATCGTAGTAATGTCCAAACTTGGTAGATGTTGTTGGGCTGGCCTGTGGAAACATCGACACGGATTACAATAATCTACTAGATGATTACCTATCATGAGAAAAAAATGATACAATAGACAGTGTTCTACAGAGACATTACCTACTTTTGCATTTAGTGATTACTGTTTTCTTGAAATAAGGGCAACACCTACTATAAGACAATTCTAACCTTACTGGTAACCGAGAATAACAACGCAGGGACCAAAGAATGCTGGTAAGCAATTTTTGCTGGAAAGCAAATACGCCCACCACGGTACCACTGCTGAGCAAGAGCTTCGTCACTTCAGAAATCACTTCACTCTACAATGAATGGAAATATATAACCAAAAAAAATAATAATAAAAAAAAAGAAGCTCTGATTCTAGGGTAGAATGAAACGCTGTTTTATTGGTACTCAGAAGTACGGAATTACTCTTGAAAAGTGACCAGAATTACCCCAACAATTCTGAAAGTTTTTCAGTGGGTTATGTAACAACAACTTAGAACACTCTGTTATTATTTTATTTATTTATTTTAAAAAGGCCAATACATACATTTTGTCAGCTATCTGAAAATTGAGTAGGGTTGTGTCTGTATGCAAGGAAAATTCTTAAGAACAACTTCTGCTCGAATTGAACATTTGCTATTCTTGCTGTAAACAGGAATGGCAAAAGGTATACTGAATTTTTACAATAATGGGGTTGCAATATTTTTTGTGTGTTGGGCAGCAAATTATTTAGTTTGAACTCCAGTTATTATGCGGCACTTGTGTTTTTCATAAAACTTAGTCTTATTAATAAAATAAGCACCGTAACAGCCAGAGATGGCCATGTATTTATAGCTAGTTTCCTAAAAGCAATCATGCTATTTATTTCCACAATTTTATTTCATGTTTCATTTTACCAAATATATATATTAAACTGTTAAGATTAATTACAATAACTTGATTTAAAGTAAATATTTTGAAATTATTTGGTTAATTGATGTTCAGCCTGGGCAATTTGCAGAGAACATAACTAATAACAATATTGCAGCATCTTCCCGACAAAAACAATAAAATAACGAAACTAAAACCACACTTTTCATTATTTTAAAACAAAAAACAAGTTTTTAATTAAAAAAGAAATACAATTGCTTATATGTATCTAGTCAGATGAGGCAGATCGTTTTTACACAAAAAGTGACAGAAAAACAGATTCTCTAAGTCAGTGCTCCAATTTATTTATCAGCGGATGAATTTAAAGAAGGAAGTATAACAAAACGTATCAATCCATCAGACTGAATTCTAAATATTTTATATGTAAAAGTAACTTTATTTAAAATGAGGATTCCAAAAACAATTTAAACAGGGGCTGTTCTTTGGCCTATAATCTATTCTTTATCCGGATTACAGATCAGAATGTTTTTACTGCAATCTCTGCCAGAGCTCATCTTTTTATTGTGTACTTCCAAGCCCCCTTAATGTTTTAGAAAGGCCTTGACTAACTGAACTTTGATCTGATGTCTTCATTGAGAAAAGCTCCAGGTTGCCCATTTCAGATGCAAATCCTTACTGAGGCCCAATAGAGTTCAGTAAAGACAGCAAAAAAGAAGAAACAAGAAGTTTCCAGGATCCTCTTTGAGAATCCTGAGGCACATTGGTGTCCTTAATCCACCCTGCTGCATGGATTAAGGTAGGTGATAACCTCTCTTGATTCAAAAGAATAAGCACAGTGCCTACAAACTGGGTGGAGACTAGGATTTGGCTATAATAAAACACCATGCAATAAAAGCTCGGGCTATGTCAGAAGCCTATGAATAGGCCTCAATGTACTGCATTCCCAGGCTTAGCGGGGAAGCTTGCAAAAAGCCTACCTGAATCAAGTAAGCATGAATAATCTGCCTTAGCAGAATGACCATGGAGAGTGCGAACCAGAGACTTTCCATTCCTCTTAAGTTTGATCTGATAAATTTATTAGTGGATTGTAGGCTCAAGCCTGTTCTTTCTGGGATTCCTGCTTTGCACATGGAGAAATGCACTAAACTGTCAGTGAGCAGAGCATGCTTTTACACTACCGTCTGCTGTTAATGTTTCTAATTGCAATACTAATGTGCTAGAAATCTCAGATTTAGGATGAATCAAGGCAGAAAATTGATTTCATGCTGTGACAGTTTATATATTGCCCCAAGAACATAAGCAGTTCATTCAAAAAAAAAAAAAAAAAGAAGAAGAAGAAAAAACACACTGTCTTGCATTGCAAAATAGGCTATCCATATACTCAAAAGTTTAAACGAAATTAACCTCTGGTACAGATGAAAGTAACAAACTGGGAAAGGCACATCAAGCATAAAGAGACCTGTTACTCTGACAGATTTCTGATAAACCATCTGTGTTTTGCTGTTGTACGAGATACGTGCACGTATGCAAAGAGAAGCTGTAAGAGTTACGGAGAATACTGACAAATATCATGCACCCTAACAAAACTCAGTTACCTAGCTAGTCTACATGAGGTCCAGTAAAAGGGAAGTTAATACCTGAAATATTAACAATAGCCTCTTAATTACTTACAAATAAGAACTGAATTAGGCAACAAAAACTCCAGACAACTTTTCCTAAGGGTTCTTACTTCACGTAAAGCCAGATATTGAACAGAAAACTTATCTGCTAACATGTTTAGAGTTCTAGCTAAAAACAAAGCTGGTTTCTCGCTTTCAGGCTTGAAACTTCAAAAATGGATTAATTAGTTCAATCAATTTGGAAATATACCTTGAAATTTTATTCAATGTTATTTTTTTTTTTATTGCCAAAACAAAGATTAAAGAATAAAACACAATTTAAGCTGTTAATTAAATGATACTACTAAGTGCTTTACACCATCCACGGTGCTGCAAGGCAATATCAAATGTTCTCCTCCATGGAGTATATTGACCAGTCAAATTAATTTGGCACAGCACCAAAATTTCTGATAACTGCATTATGAAACATGGAGAAGTATCAATTTCAAAATAAGTTTTCATTAACTACAATATTCTGAAGGACTTCTGATATAGATAGCTTAAGAACTAGACTATTTTTAATTTTTTTTTTTAATTGAATGTATACAGAACAATATTGTACATCAACTATTCAGAATGATCAGGATCCCTTTCTGAAAGCTGCAACGATAAAAAGGGAAATAACTCACTAAAGATTGATCATTTTATTCTACTTCCCATGATCAAATTTTAACAATCCATGGTGAATACATTATCTATTCTGGAGAAAATATTCTATTACTGGATGGAATAATAGAGAATGAGTGCACACCTAAGCAGATTATTTGGTTTTATATTTTGTTAGAACATCAGAACACTATTTGGTAAGAACATACAATAGGTTCCATATTGGCGTACTAGGAATTCTGTTAGATTTTAAAACAGACAATTTATTTTGGGGATGGTTCAAAGTGGCACAGCAAGCTCCACAATAACAAAATTGATGAGATTATATGATTACCCTGGAGGCTGTTTGATTTGGCATGTCACCATATATAAGTCTTTTCTGACACAACTATATAGCCATGTCTGTGCAATTTCACAGAAAACCAAACATGCCAAGCCTTATAAGATCATTTTGTCACATTCCAATTATGTTTTTTAAGAATATGACTGAACTTACTAGGCAGTTATGACTACATCTGAACTAGAATTTATAAAACATGTAGACTAAAATGTATAGACAAAGCACGTTTTCTGTTCTGGATAGCCAAAAACGCTGTAATTTTATTAAAGGTTAATTGTTCCACTAGGTTAAATATGAAAATCACCAGCCCTGGGAAACACGTTATTCACAGAACACTAACAGCTACAAACTTTGAATGATGGGCTTGTTTCTTATACTCTCCCTGCCCAGTGACTAGTTTCTAGTGACAGTAATCTCAAGCGCTTACTTTAGTGGTTACGCACATGGATAACCAAGTCAACAGCTTGCTTCAACACAGTACTTTCATTAGAGAGATCTAGTAAGTACTGTTGATCAAAACTACGTAAGTTATTTCTGTACAGCTACAGCTGGACAAAGTTTGTAACTGACCGGATTATTCCAACTTTTTGTAGAAGTGGTCTCCTCTTAACAATACTCGTTGAAAAACCCCATAGCAAAAAGTCTCTTTTACTTTTCAGTTTTTACTGTCTGTATTCAATTTTACATTTCCTGCAAACTCTCAAATTCCTTTTCTCTCTGTATTTATAGTAACCAAGAAACATATTCCTGAATGATGATTTACCCTCAGGAGGCAATCCAGTAGTACTATCCTGTGCTGAAAAGCACTTCCTCTGCAAATTGATTTTCACTGTGAAAGGCGAAAATATCAAACACTTAAGATTTACCTCCATTTTTGGTAAATTCTCATAGCGCCACGCTATTTTCATAGAATCTTGAGAATCTTCAGACTTAGCAGGTGTTGCTTCTTCTCTCAATTCATTTCTGTGGGCATCATCAAGCAAAGGGGCTGGAAGTTTCTACAAGTAGAGAGTGAAAGAATGTCAGCTACCTACAGATTGTTACCCAAAGAGTACATTGGCTAATGCAGTTCATTTAATGTAGTGGACAGTTACAATATCTGTAACAAAACTTGATTAAATAACTGTTCTGAAAGACTAGATCCTACTGATCGTGGAAAACAAAAACAACAACACAAAAACCATATAATTGTAGTAAAATGGATTGTACAAATAGAAGAGAATGCAGAATGGTAAATATAACACTGTATATGCTACTGTACACAAACTACGCATCTTGAGCAGCATCCACATTCCTTTTTTTCCACCTTTTTTTTTTTTAAAGGTTGATCTCCTAAACCATTTCTGGCAACAGGTCTGTTCCTTGCATAGTGAATTTAAGCATATTTGATAAGCCCCTTTTCTCTGGTAGCTTCTGTAAATCTTTAAGAAGTATTCAACAGGTTACAACACCCTACAGACAGAGGCTGAAGACAACTGCAACAGGACATTTTGAACCTTCTGCTCATCATCAAGCATTCTATCTACTAATGGCAGACATCTAGGAACACAAGGGAGCAAACAGAAGGGACACATTTAATTGTGGAATTTTTAAAAGTTTCAAATGCAAACATTTCTATCTTAAAAAAGCATTGCACACAGGTGGATTTAACGGTCCTAGGAGGACAGAATTGTAAGTTTGACTTAGGCCTGGATTAGGGTTAATGTTTTATTACAAACTTTGTTTTCCACCTTAGTTGTGCTGCTGACAAAGCAATAGGTGGATATGAAGCACAGTATTAATGCATTGTGCTTCTACACCTAGTAGATGAATGAAATGCAGCCAAGTTTTTGGACCCACCTTTATCACCCATCTGTGTAAACTGGATGGCGCAGAAACTCTTTATCTGCTTCAAATAGATCAAAACAAAAACATACTCATTTAAAAAAAAAAAAAAACACTAAGATTTCATTAAGAAGTCTCGAGAGAGAAAACTGAGGTTTGGTCGCAATGATTCAAAATACTGAGAGCTCATCAGTATCTCTTAGACAATATTAGTTATGGGGACTTAAAAGAAATTTGAAAACTGTCCTAGAAGAATAATCTTGATCTAAATATGGGATACACCCTTTGAGATAACAGCTAACGAAAGCTAAGAAAACTTCTGTGTAAATACTTCAGTAAAGTTGTAGAAATAGAACTGTATGTCTGCACTTCAGCAGCTAGGCAGAAGATGCACCTTTGAGCAAATAATTTTAGCTTATTTACTTTGGTTCTGCGTATGAACTGCAAAAGCCTTGTAGAAGCTCATATTTCCCTATTCAAAAGCAAAGTTCCTTATTTTTCATTAAGGAAACAAAAAATATAATAGTTTAAATTATCTACTTTCCTAACTGAAAGAATTCCTTCCTAAAGGATGAACCAGAACTGTATGTTAAAAAACCCTGGTTGATTAACTAGCCTGTATTTCCAAGTATGTTGGTTAACTCTTGCTATCAGCAGAGTTGTGTTTATGTATGCTGCAAGAACTAAACTTAAATATTAAAATAAGTACCAAAGTAAAATGTTAAATATCCAAGTGCAAAATTCAGGATTATTTCAAATCTATTCCCTGAATCGTACACTTATATTATCCTTTATTTGGATAAAATACATTTCATCCAGCTCCCTGAGAACTGTTTCTGATCCCACCAGTGATACAATCACTTGCTACCTCATCTTCTGGACTGTCACTGGGCAGCTCTCATGTCATCTGCAAAGCTGAAATTCAGGAAATGGTGTGTTTTACCATTCACTTTATTGTAACTAAAGAGAAATACAGTGCTGATATTTTCTTAAATGCGTTTAATATTTTCCTCCTCCAGAATCGCTGCAAATATCTATCAGTTATATATTGTTATGCTGTTGTACAATAATTGACAAGTTTGGGACAGGGACACTCAGCTGTACACATTTGCTTTTACATCATTGCAGACAATGGTTTTGTAGGTTTCACACCCCGACTGTGTTTTATGCTGGAATAAAATAGAGGTCAATACAATAAGATATGAGAGTTTCTCCAAGTATTACTGAGAACGTGTAAGCTTTTTCAATACTCTCATGCAACACTGAAAAAAGCTCCTGCCTTGCAGTCAAATGCAGAACAAAGCCTTCTTACATGGCACGGGGCCAAATGGGAGACGTTACAAATACTACAATGCTAGCTGTTGACACCTGAGCAGCTCAGTCCAAAACAATCACGTAGAGACACAGCATTAGTACAATGCAATTAGCCACTGTGGTATGCCAGAAGTGTGCTAAGAATGCAGTGGATTGAGAGATCAAGGAAAAACGGTTTCACCTGAAGCTGGTAAAGATTTCGGATGCCAGAGATGAAAACCTTCCTAGGCTTCCATTCCTTTCTAATAGACTTCATTTAACTTGTAACTTAATAAAGGAGATTTTATTCTGATGTAACAAAAAGTTCTACCATTTAAAAATTACTAAATGACTAAATTATTAATTACTAAAAATGACTAAATTCACGAAAAGCAACTTAAGAATCCCCTGACTCAGTACAGTGGCAGCATATGCGTCAGCTCAAGTCCATTTTATGTCTTGTCCCTTGCTGCCCTGCAGACAGGACAGGAGCACGTGAACAACTCTCTCATACCAAGAGCAACTCTTATTTCCCCAGCTCCCTCCCAAAAGGCATTTACCCCATAACTGCTCTGCCTAGTTGAACCATGCATGCTCCAAGGTGCACCAAGTTCAGGCCACTGCGTTTTTGTCTCCATGCAAGAAACAAACTCACGCAATACACCGAGACTTAGAACATCGCTGGGGTTATTTGGTTTCACTGTCTTATTATTTGTTACGCCAACGAATACATTATGCTAAAGCAAACGTATCCTGAATCATTCTTGCATGAGGTCGTTATGAACTTTGTCTCTTAGTAAACTTCTCACATAATCTAGCTGCAATCTGGAAAGAGCAGTCTGCCTTTGGAGCTGTCTGGTATTTTGAGGGCCAATTGCTTGAGCTCTGCTGGGTGTATTAACTTGGTTAAATACGCTGAGATATTGTTCTTAAGCATGAATAGGAGAAATGTTCCATTCCTATTCATGGTATGGGTTTACCTGTAACATAAATATGTTTTAAACAAAGATCCACAAACAGAACTAGTAACATTTCTTTCCCTCCAGATTTGCATTGTAACTTCATCGCTATTACCCCAGCTTCTATTTACTCTTTTTTTTCCCCCATATTTACACTAAACTGCATAAAAGAGAGGTTAAATAATGCTGTTTGAAGGTACATCTCTGCTGATGAAAAGCCAACATACATGCATTCTTCTGACAACTGTTCAAATTAAAAGCTATTCTTTGTTTTAAGGACATAGCTCTTCACAAAACTGACCACATCTGAGTGATACAGAGTACCTAAGCAGGAGAAAGGCTCCAGCTCTCAGGACACAGCTATGTCCTGTTCTCACAGACAAAGGCTGGCTGGTTGGATATATACTTCACAACTTTTCATTACCATGAGAGGTTTTGTTATTGTCTGAGAATCACAAAGCATTAATCATTTCTCAGATTGTTTTGTTTCTTTTTAAAGAAAAGGAAAAATAAAAGAGGTATGGAAAGGGTGAAGCAGACCAGCCCGACAAGCCCCAGAACACAAGGTGCTTCTGTCACAAATATACCAAAATATGTCTGAAATGGACTCACATAGAGAGCAGTTGAGGACATGGCTTCAGTGAGCGACATTTAAAGATGATGAAGCCTGGACTTTTCCTCAAAATATCTGGGTGCAGAAGATTTAATAGTTTTAGCTCAAAGACTATCACAACTCCCTTTCTCCCAGATTCATTACAAATAAAGAAACAAAAGCAATAATGCTTTTTTTTTTTTTTTTTAACAGAAGTTTCACTCAAACATAGATGATTTAGAACTATACTTCTCTATCAATCAGATATAAAAACACTTAAAGTCTCCTGAAGTTATCAGTAGGATAATTCCATTTTGATAATTCCTGAATCCAAAAAGATTCTGAGCCTCTTTAGGATTAAGTAAATAAATTTATATTATTAGAATCAAAATCAGAATCTCAGCATAGAAGATTATTAAAACACTTAAAAGTTGCTTCTAAAATTTGGAACTAAAAGTGCTCATTATAAAAACAAAAGACCAAGAAACAGAGTGGATTTATCAACCCATAAAATCTCTATTTACCCTGTTTTTGCTTAAAAACATCTCAGCTCCTACATCATATAGCTTTGAAAAGCTTTGGGACTGACAATTTTGTAGCATCAGCGTGTCAGCTCCTGAGAACTGTTATATTCTCCCAGGCTAAAAAAAGACATATCTTTCATAAGGTACATAAAATAAACAAACAAAAAACCCCAAAGCATGTAGCAGTGCAACAGTTTAAAAAAAATAATAAAAAAATACAGCATTTTTTGAGGTCAAATAAAATACAAGTCTTTGCTATGCAGCATGAAAATACAAAAAAGCAGACGTGCTAAAGTTATTAAGTGTGGTTTGGTTGGGGCATCCATCTGTGTCTAGAGGGAGATGCAGAAAGGAAAAAAACAAAAAACAGAAGGAAGTTTGTTGCCTTGTTTTAAAAGGAAAAAATAATGTTGAAAAAATGTTATTCTAAAGTGCTAATACTAAATGACAATCCGATTATAATAATACTGTCTCCTACAAACCAAACTTATGACACTTACGCAGACACGCAGTAATCTGTTTTGTTAATAAATATTTTATCTGTGTAATGAACAGAAAGGAAATGATGTACAATCCATATCTGCTAACAATCCAGGTCTTTCTGTGTTTGCAGCCACATTACTTTGCTTGCCTCGTTTTGGCAGATGCACTAAGCAAAATCAGATTCTAACAGTTTGACCTCTCTCACTTCTTACGTTCTCTAGGGGATAATAAAATCCAAGATACAATCCCACAGCAGTTAATGAAGCTTAACCTCACACCCTCTTAATTACCAATGCATTACACCAACTATAGGCATCATACTCCTCTCTAAGCTATTTTACATTGCTAAAGAAGTACTACTGTGCTATTATTTAGCAACATAATCCAAGCTGTATGTGAAATCCCTCTTATAGAAAATCCTTTGATCCTTATGGGTTTCGATAACTGTGTAATTAATAGTACTTAAAAATTTTAAACATTATCAGTTTCTGTACCAATAAGTATGCTGTTTGCATGGTTTTATGCAACTATCTTGCAATGCAATATTATTACAGGTTTGGCTAAAGAAACATGGGAAATAAATTTTAAAAAAAGTGATTCACTGTTGCTTTTTAATTGCAATGATATTTAAATGGTTTAAACTCGCATGAATTTGAGGCTCTTTTTCATTATGTTAATTTTTAGTATTTCAAGGACACCAGATGGTAAGTTAGGAAGGGTAAATATTTTCTTTTCAATAATGTATTATATAAATGTCAGTTTAAAGGGCCCTACTCCCAAAAGGGAGGAGGATTCTATTTTGATTGTAAACACTTGTGAGGACAAGGTCTATTGTTAAAGAACACAAATGACTGGATACAGATTTTTATTTTTTTCAGGGGGCCCTTGCACAACAATTTATTTCCATCTCCAGGTAAAGCTGTTAGTTCTACGGACATTTTTCTTTGGCATGCGAAAGCACCAAACGGATGTCAACCCAGAGATGTCAATGAGAATTATATGAAGAGAAAAAAGAAAGTAGAATTTACCTTTTTGATTTCATAAAACAGAGCAACTGAAAGTAGTCTAACCATTTTGTTTTGTTATAAACCATGAGAATGTATTCTCCACAGCACATAAATAGAAGTAAACCCTACAGTCAAGACACACAACTCTTTGTTACAACTTTTTCCCACTACACATGCATTTCACAATGCTGAAAACCAGAAATGCATAAGAGAATATTAGACGTTTTCTTCAGCATTTCCTGTATCAATTCAGGAGTGTTTAAGTAAAAGATAAATGTAACAAAAAGGAGAACAAGACACTGAGAAAACTAACGTGAAGATATTGAATAAAAATGGGAGCATCCTTACTTAAAATTTTGCAACCTCTACTGCAGTGTATAATGCACTAGCCTAAGCAGATTTAATACCACCAACAAAATTTTTCATGAACACACTTAGAGGTGAGCACTGTAAGACACAGTTGACTAACTGAGCAAATCATTTCTACAAACTTCCCTAATAGATTTGTGAAATAGCTAGTTCTGAAGTTAGTACTGAAGTTAGTACTAATAGTTAGTACTGAAGCCTGAACATCTGTTTTTGAAAAACTACTACTTCTAAAATTCTGATAAATTTAATAGCCTATGTAAGAACTCTGTTTAAAAACAAGCTTATCATTTCATTAATAAGATCATGAAAGAAAATATCCTAATAAGCAGCCACAGATTGGTAGAGAGGAAACCTGAAACCAAAGCTAGACATTTATTTGCCCTGCTTCTGGAAAATCTTTTTATTAGATTGGTCCAAACTTTTGTTAAAGACAAAGCTTTACACTTTAGAGAGTTCTCAGTGTGGGTACTGCTTAAAAGGATTTCATTCTTTTCAACAAGTGATTTTTTTTCCCCCCTCAGTATACCCTTTCACACCCTTATAACTTTTGTGTCAAGTTAATAGCAATGTTGTTGTAATGCAGAAAATTATATTGCAACTGATACAATTAAAATACATATTTTTTGCATGTTTGTTTCTTAAATGACACTGGAAATAACAAAAATAAATTTTGCTTAGTTCTTTCTGCATTCATCTTCTCCTTGGGAAAAGAGTTAGGTGTGCATTTTATGTTCTTCAGGTCAGGTCAGTGTAACCAACTTGTCAGAGATAGAACTTTTTTCAGGCTTACCAAACAGGCTTAAGCAAAATGACATATTTAAATTATACTTTTCTTGTTTTAGTGAACTTTTCAGTTCAGTAGGAATTTTTTTTTTTAAAAAACTTTCATAAATTTGAGTCTAATTCCTGTGTCCGCACAGGACCACCCAAAAAGTCAAACCATATGTCCAAGAGCGTTGTCTGAACGTATCTTGAACTCCAGCAGGCTCAGAGCTGTGACTACTTCCCCAAGAAGCTCATTCCAGTGCCCAACCACCCTCCCAGTGAAGAACCTTTTCCTAACACCCAGCCTGACCCTCCCCTGTTGCAGCTTCATGCCATATCCTTATTCTTATTTGTATTCTTATTATGCCATATTCTTCTAATAAGCATATCCTCAAATTTGTGTTCCATTCTCAAAAACAAACACCATATACAACTTCAAAATAGTTGGCATGAATTTCAGAGTGCTAATTTAAAAAAAAAAAAAAAATATATATATATATAGACACTAAACCCAATGAAACTAAGGAAATTGAGACAAGAAAAAAGAACACCTTTGTTTATTAGTTTCCCTTTGTTTTTCAGCTTGAGTACATAACAGCTTTTCATAATTTGCAGTCTAAACAAAGTTTTGTACTGAAAATGGAATGTTAAGATATAAAATGACTGAAGGAAACATTATTATTGAACTTGCTTTCCATTTACCTATGCAATCAGTTTTGTTTTATGATCTATCACAGAATTATACCATGCTATTTCTTTTATGGTATCCAATTCCCACTATTTATGCCCTTATAGTAAAAAGTTATCTTTTGCTGCAGAATATAGATTGAACAGAAAATGCTCTCAAATGTTTAAAATACTTTCTAAAAACAGCATGTATACAGTTCTGTAGGTTTTACCAGAGGTGTATAATTTTTCAGCATTACGTCTTAATGCCAATTTCCTGAAGGAGCTTTGACTACAAAAGGCATGAATATGTTTTCAAAGGATGATGGATAAATTGGTGGGTGGTAATATAATATATCTTAGGCAGCTGATCAGGGCTTTTTATCCTCTGCTTGTCTTTTAGTTATACACAATTTCAAGATAATTATGGTCTATAAGAATGTCTTTTCCCCTTCCTACTACCAGCAATATTTGTCTTGGTTATAGGTTCAAGAAACTTCCAATCACATCATAAAATTAGAATAGGGCAATTATGGCATCTCAGCAGAGAATTATAAATAGAGTGACCACACAAAGACATAAGGCGGATAAAGAACTGTCTTTATGTAAAATAATTCATTAGAAAACTAGCTATAGAATACACTGAATCCATACCTGAATGTTATAAAATAAAAAACAAGCACAAAGTATGTAATTCAGGTTGATATGTACCAAATTCATGTTGCCTTTCCAGCAAAGCATACAGTCCATTCAGATACTGAAAATAAATTAATTACTAATCTCAAAAAATGAAATGCAATGTTATTCAACAGTCAGATATGTTGCCTTAAAAACCTGACTTGAACTTCACTTTTACAATAGAAGAGAACTTCTTGAAGCACCTGAAGGTCTTCTCCTTTAAAGATCAATTAAAGTAGTCTTAGGGAAAGCTGCTTCTATGATTTGTAGACCTAACTGTGGCCAATGCCAGTCTTAGATCAACTCTTCCAGGTGTTGCAATATCATCTTTTTAGGCAATACATACTAGCTTTTCAAGAAGTGCCTAAGCCTGCCAAGTGTGAAAGCTCGTAATTTTCTAGATTGATGCCTGATGTATTACAGGGTTACTTCACTGAAGCAATTTCAAGACAGCAATACAAATCAGAGAAATCGACTCTATTGTGCCTTGCTGTAAGCAAAGGAAGGGTTGAACAGTCAAGGTAAGAGTAGTAAACGTAGACAATACTGTTGGATATGTAAACACACAAACGGAGAAAGAAAACGAGACAAAATTACGTGTCCCTGAACTTTCCTGTACTAACATTGTCTATCCTTTTATAATCACTTTTAGTAACACCATTATGGAGTTACAACAAAGGAATGCAGTATTATTACCTAGTGAAATAAGGAAATAAGGAAAACTTACTGCAAAAATCAGACAACTGAGCTCACTAAACAGCATCAGACTAACTGACCAGAAACTCCAACTGGTACAAGAAGGATGGAGGTAAGTAACAATGTCTGTTGACTAGCAAAAGCATAATAAACAGGAACCAGGAAAAATGTGACATGCTATAAATGATTAATTTCAAGGTGAATGAGAGAAGAATGAAATGCATGTTAGCCGGTCTATTTTAAGACATTTAATACCATGCAATAAAAATATTCATTTGACTAATTTAATTTTAATGAGAACAACAAATGCAATGACCACGTATTGTATGGGCAGCCAGTCAATGACTTGATTATCAATTATTTAAAAACAACTACTTTTATAAAAAGCACAAATTCTTATAAAATTCATAATTCACAATAAAATTCTAGCCTATTTGTTTAGGTTATATTATAAAAGACAAGAACAAATCATAATAAGTATTCATTTAGGAATGAAATTTTTAGTTTCAAGAACATAAAAAAATAGATTTTTCTAACCACAAGCATATAATTTCAGTAAGAATATATTTTTTCATGAATACTGAAGAACATAATGAACAGATGAAGCACAAAAACCACCATCACTAGGTAAGGAACGAAAAAAGGAGTAATTTTGATCAGAAATAGCCTTTGAAGATTCTGAAGAAAACAGTCAGATGACCCTTGATGCAGAAGCAACCAGAAAATTGTATTTTACTTTTGATATTAGAAAAAAGCAGCCTTAGAAAGATATACAATATTTAATCATTTTTTTAAGATTATCCTCATAATTTAAGATTATCCTCAGCTTTTTTTAACAGTATTGACTGGATTTTTTCCCTTGTATAATTTTCTGATAATGGAAAATATCAGTGCTTCATTAAGAGTTCACAAAAGTCTGGAAGAAACCTTTTTATGTGACCTGATGCAAGAATGACCATATTTCCTGGTAGAAAAAAGACAGTCAGAATGAAAAGCATGCGTAAAGGAAGATGTACTGAAAGATGATAAATGCTACTCTTTCTTTTTCTACAAGAAATATCTACACAGTTTGTACGCTGTTTCCCCACCCTCCCTAATATACTGGAAACAGCTTAACTACAGTTTCCAGCTACCTATCACAGAAAGAAAACAGTTGGGTTTATACAAACCATTCAGTTTAGCCAGCTAAACTGCAGTGTTTCTTCCACGATCTAAATGACGGATAAGTAGGCCCCTAGACTGATCCTTGAGAAGATCTTACTTCACTGTTTATAGAGGCAAGCCAGCAAGCTAAATTTAATTCCCAAATCTGGCTAGCGTAAAGACTCCCAACCCATTCCTGTGGATCACCAAGATTAATTCATTTGTTAAAATATAATATATACACTTTAAAATGTATTTAAATACATCAAGAAATTAGCACTTTATTAGTCAAAAGCTATGAGTCTTTACCTTTAAGATGTTGTCAGGAGGCTCCATAGCAGAAGCAACAAACAAGTCGTGTCCACAGACAACTCCCTCCGCAAGGAAATACTTGAACAACAAATTGGAGTAAACACCATATTTATCTTCCTCTGTGGAAACAAAAATGGTTGGGATTTTTCTTTTTTTATTAGGTAGAACAGTCTCTATTTTCACAACACTATAAAAGCCCTCTTTTGGTCTACCTCCTAGAATATGTACTGTAGAACTGAGATAGTAGGTAAAATATGAATCTGAAAATTTTAAAACAACACTTGATTCCTAATTTTTCAAGCCTAAGATATAGTTTTTAATCATTTAGTTGATTCTACAGTATGGATGGGATACAGCAATGGTACTGTCTTCATAACAAGTTTTCCCATAGTGTCAACCAAGATTGATTTACCAAAATCATGGCTCAATGGGAAGCAGTTTTGTTCATTTCTTAGACCTATGTTATCTTTATATTCTTTATGTATATATTAAAGTATTAATCAACTTGCTTAAAATATCTATGAATTGATGTTTTTCAAAATGTGGTCATATAAGATACGCTAAAACTAAAGCTAACACTTCTTATAGAGACATTCTTACATCAGTATTTCTTTCAAAGCTTTAAGAACTACAAAAATAGGCAACAGCAAAATATTGAAAGAAAAAAAAGAAAATCCAGCAAATCTGTATAATGCAAGTCTTCAATAGAAAAAATTCAATTGGCTGAAAAACCATTTGCAATGCCATTTTTGCAATCTATCCAGAGCAAAAACATGAACACATTCAAAAGACAACTGAACTTGCAGTTTAAGAGGTGAGAAAATTATTGTTAGCAGACGTAGTGAATACTAGCCCACTGAAACCAACATACGAACTCCCACTGACTGCAGGAAGGCAAACATTTCCATCAGCGTCTTTGTTGCAAGTTAACTATCAGAAATTATTAGAATCAGAATGTCTTAATGAGCTTCATGCAATTAAGTTTAGCATAACTAAAAACTATGGGGGAAGTGAATGAGTAAATAACTTCTGAAATTTGAACCATCTTGGATGTTCTCTACTTTTAGGAGATAGAGAAAAAGTTATAGCAATATTAACAGCTAGCACAACACATTCCTGACAGTATAATAATCTGATTAATACAGTAAAATTTTAGATCATGCCAATTAGGTAAATTTTCTTTATGCAGAACTAACAAGACTCCTAATCCATTGTTTGTGTAACTTGGAAACAATTTCCTCCCTATTATGAATCACACGTGAAAACGTTAAAATATAATTCATAAAACCAAAAACAAAAGCTGAAAATGAGAAAGCTGCCATTCATATCTAAAGTGGGGTGGGGGAATGAGGATACTACCATTTTGATATGTACCAGAATGGCACATTCTGGAGCTTAGCAATCAAAGGGAACAAATGAGGTGTGGTAGGGAAAAATGAAGAAAGAATGTGTACATCTGAAAAGGAGAAAGAGCCTAAAAGAAATGAGGAAACTTAAGAAGCAAATCCCAGAAAAATAGCGTTTCACTGCAATGCTCCTGATCCCATACACAAACACTGCCACTTTCAGTGCTTAGATTAACAAGACACGGAAATTGGTAAATTTCAAAATTTGAAATTTTCAAATTCACTGGGGAAGGAAGAGTTCTACCAGAAAAACTCCCTATTCTCCATGGGACATCGGGCAACACACAATTTATTTCCTTGCTTGTCATTTCACTCTCAGATTTAGTATGCGAGATACCTTGTCTTTTTCTTCTTCTTTTTTTTTTTTTTTTTTTAAATGTTAAAAGGTATACACTACTAATTTGGCAAAAATTAATTGTTTCATTTCTTTCTTCTCCTTCTACACAATAATCCCTTCAGCTTCCAAGATTACTGACTTTGTTGTTAAGTAGAAATATTTTTTATAAAGTTTCTCATTCATTAAAACCATGAAAAAAGAATTCTGTTTGAAAAAGAAATTAATTAAAAGCAACTGTAAACCATCATTTTCTGACAGAGAAATAAACCCAAGGGAGTACAATAATTACAACACTATTCCTACTACTACTAGCCATTGATGCATGCAACTTATTGTAATCTAAGGGATTTAAGAACCCAGATTATATTCTTTCGTTTACCTTTGAGACTGTTAACCTGCTTAGCAGGACATACTAGCCTTCTGATCCACTTCCAGTAACATATTAACATAAAAGTGGCACATTTCTCTTTCCAAAAATAACAATCTAGTGAAGAATATGGACAGATCAGTACTGTGAGAAGTGCAATATTCACAAATGCTTACTGTTGTTTCCTGTTAAAATTTCACCAGAACTGGTGAAATTTCTAAAAGAATTACAGAATTACAAACTTATTTCCTTGAAAGTTTAGAGCCATTAAATACTTTATATAGTTTACTCTAGCTTCCTTTATTCTATTTAGTGATTAATAAAGATACCAAAGAAGTGTTTTCCTAGTGATTCAGGTCCATAGATTGTGCCATGACTTGAGGATGTTGATCCTTGTGAGACTAGGATGGAGACAAAAGGCTCATTTCAGATAAAACCCAATCCCAACCGGGGAAGCAAAGAGTAGAACTGACACCAACTAAAGTTTTTAAGAAGTATTACAGTATTATTTGTTAAACGTATTATTTGAAACCTACCTAGCCCTTAAATTGCTTCAAAAAGAGGAAAAAAAAAAAACAACAAACCAACAACACAAACATAACTGGAGTGGTTCTTCTTTGTAACTGGAGTCCAGGGACATATATGGTTCCCACCCACAGCTCTTTACAGCTATACATTATGGAATATAGACTTCCATGTGCTAATTTCCATCTATGAAGCTCTCAGTTTAAGAACCAAAGCCACTTGCAAATCAGTAAAGTGACAGCATGATATCTATTTTTTCAAAAAATAAAAAGTATGTCTGAGCTACCTAAGAGGTCACCAAGCCTCCCATGTAATCGCTGCAGCAGATGTCAGTGGAGGCAATACTGTTAGACCTCCCTCCCTTTGAACAAAAGAAGAAAAGGGACATAAGTCGGGCATTCTGGAAGAATCCTCACACAATATTTACCACATCTTGACAAATCACAAAACTTGATTTTCATGTATAGGTTAAAGTTCACCTTCTTCATCATTTGGAGCACACAAACACCAAGCTGCACTGCATACGGACAGGATTTAACTCACATTTACCAGAGTATGAGCCAATATCCCATTTAATCAAAGCATTTTTAGGTTGGGTTTGTGTTTGCAACTATACAGAGAGTCTCTCTGGATCATCATTTTTAATATTAATTATTCCTTAGGAAGTAAACAGCATGGTCAGTTATGTGCCAAACATAACATAGAAACTCTGTAAAACTGGATAAATGTAAGAAATCATACTGTGCATTGATGATTACGTAACTAAACTTAGAGGGAATGAGACTGTAGTAGTTAAGAATATTTTTTATATGTATACGAAGTGGTGGGGAACAGGAAATAAACCCTTCCACTGACTTGCCCAAGATTATAATTTGAGCGTTAGATTTATTTCTAATCTAACAGGACTGAAGAGGTTTTTACCCTGCCATGCCCTTCCAAACCTCCTTTTGCAAAGCAATGAGGAGCTTTCACATTAGCAAATTAAAAACGTTGTTCAGTGTGAAGAAGCATTTTAGCACTAGCCTTTCCTCTTGTCTTCTTACATCAACTTTCTTAACAGTAAACTTAACAGTGAAAACATGAAAATGAACTATTGGAGAGTGATCTAAATATAAAACACCTCATAGTCTGCTACAGTACTCAAAGGATTAAATGTGTCTCAGAAAGCCTTTACAAACAGTGTATCTTGAATTGTTAAAGTCAATGCATCTGTAAGAATCCCTCAGTTCTTCAATTTGTCACATAGAGGATGGCTTTTTATTGATTCATTTCTAGGTCACTAAACTTTTGTGGTATTCAAAAGATCTAAAGTGCACCCATATGGGGCTTTTCTGATAGCATCCATTGTACCCTGGATTCAACAGTTACATTGCTATTCAAAACCAGAGGAGTACAGCTTTCTTTTTCTAAATAAACAAACAAATCATTTAGCACAGGTATTTCAGTAGCTCACTGATTATTTTCATAGGTAAAGTGGGCAAAATGCTTTCAAGGATTTTTGTTTTCTGATAACTCCTGGACTTACTCGTTGATGGCTAGGATAAATGCTTGACTGTTATCTTTATTTTTCCAAATTACACACACATCCAGAAGAACTACCTCCTTTCTATACGGGTAGGAACTAACATTAAGTGTATTTTAGTCAGCCAAGAAACTTAAGACAAGCCTGGCCCAAATCTTTATTCTTAGCCTCTGTACTAAATGGCTGTCCCGTCAGCAGCCTTCATTGTGAACTTCACTTCTAGCTAACAAGGCGCGCAGACAAACGAGACTCGTGCAGCTGCAGACTCTTTTCTGGGTCCAGTCACCACAAGTCACACAACAGTCCACAGCTTTCTCCGATTCTTTCTGAACAAAGAGTATTCTATAGCTAAGTAGCAGGTGAGTAACTAGTGAAGCGTAAAACTATACAAGGAAAAGAGATCATTTACCTAGAAGTTATGTATATTGTCTCCGGGACAAAACCTTTTCTGATCGCGCAGATTAAGGACATAAATAAAATACTTTATTTTGACCGTTATCTGGAGGCCTCTTTCCACAACAGCATGCTTTCATGGCCAAAACAGTTATGAAGAAAATGCAGTATTGTCAGTATCAGCACAATGAATTCCAGCATACAGCCACGTCGAAAACAAAGGATAAAGACCAATTCCTATTTCTGGCTTCTCTCACCCCTATACCGTACAGGTTACTGAACACTTACAAGACGTGCTCAACACCTTTGTGCATGGACTGTCTGTGGGACTAGCAGGAATCAGTGGGTCATGGAATTAGATACCAAATTTTAAGATACTGGAGTTAAGCTGGAGCACAGAAAACAAAGAGAGCAGATATGTGTGAGGCACTGTAACCAGACAGTTTATATAATCATTAAGGACAAAAATCTCACGTAATTATGGAAATTTATGTCTAAGCATGTGGCATCAAGAATTAAAAAAAAAATCCCTAGCCCTAAGTGCTCCCCCTGCACCAGAGGTGTTTGTGTTCCAAGGGTGGGATGGAGGAGAAGCGCTGCAACTTGAAGGGGAACAAAAGTCACCATAAGGCAACAAAGATGCATGGATCATGTTTGTAACAACTAACTCTTAAACATCTGTATATTGAATGACACGAAGGTCTTTGAAAAACTCCAGAGATAATTTGTAGCTTAATTACTTACAAAGATCAGAGCTATAAGGTGAAAAAATAAGACTGCAGCAATGTAACGTACAGATAGCTTTTTTTCCCCTCTTTACAAAGCCTAGACAGGTTGCCCTAGAGCTGCCAAAAGCCTGTCATAGCCTATCAGTATTGATCATTTTTTTCACCAGATAGCTCTACAGCATAGTACTGTGACCTCAGGTGAGTCTTTCTGTAGCTACGAAACATTTCTCTGAATTGCTGCAGGTTATAAGATGCGATTATTTCAATAATCTGAAATTCCATTTTAAAGATACTTTACTAATGTCCACATTTACTAACCCTGAGGGGATATACTCTGTGTCACTTGCATTTAATTAGCACATGCCAACACTGAGTTGTCAAACATACAAGTTACAATATTTGGCATTTGGCCACATTTCAGAAAGGTGAATTCTGATTAACTTGTATTTTGTATAATTATATTTGGAAAATCACTGTTTTGCACCTCTCTGGAGATTATCTTTTTCAATTTTAAAAAAGATGATAAATTCAATTATATTGACAAGTGAAGAGAGCTCTTACCAGTCAGGTTAAATTGCATGTCTAACAAAAATAAAAATAGCTAATTAAAGTAGCTGAAACTGCTGCAGGGCTTCGAACGCACAGGTATGGACCTGCTTTTAACCAAACAACTTTAACTTTTTATACTTGACCTCAGCTACTAACAAAAACCCTCCTACTGATAATCTTTAAAACATTTAGCCATCAATGACCTTGTCAAAGCTACAGCATCTCAAAGGTATGTAGGAACAGGCTCCGATAGGGTACCCAGGACAGCCCTATCTGAGCACACCGTAACTCACTATGCAGAATGCAAACCACATTGTTCTGAAAACTCTTCCTAAGGGTGGCGAAACAGCAGCTCTAAGCACACTGGGGAGCGGGAGGAAAGGAGTTTGTTTAATCAGCAGCTACACTATTTGTTTGTTTTGAAAGGGGAGACTCTTCCATAAGGCTAATCTGCTGGAGCAGTTTAAGGTGAAAGAGCCAACAAGTGGTCACACATTGGTGTTGAGCAAACTGTCTGGGTAGCGTTCAAATTCCATTTCACTCAAGAGTCAGAGTGCCAGTTTGACCGCTTCTTATAAACCCAGTACAGGAATCTCTCTTGAAATTAGAGTACCAGTTAAAAAAAATAATAATTAAATCTTACTATAGGAACAAAACCCAGTAAGTTTCAGGTTCCTCTAGTATCTTGCGTAAGATAATCATGTACCTCAACTCTCTAATTTTCATATAAATAAAACACTGTCAAAAGAACATACTATAGAAGTTCAATTGAAATCAATTGAAATCATGATGCTTATTATTATGATTTGAATTTAAAAAAATTGAGCACTTATATTTCAAACATTACTTTACAGTCACATCCAGTAACCTGTGCCATTACTACGTCTCCAGAACACAACTGTTAAAATAAATATTTTAATATCCTGAATCTACTATTATTTGGTTAAATTAACCAAGATAATGTGTCAAATAATGAAGATGAGCATTTAATTTGTAAAGGGAGCTAAGCTAAAAGTAATGCAATTTATTCTTGCCTTAGAGAATGTTGAAGGGAGGGGAGAAGAATTTAACCTTTTTATAACACTTGGAGTACAACGCAGAAAGATCTTCCTAGGAGGTTTATCGCTGACAGCTTCAATCCTGTATAATATTAAGCTTGCCTAGACTAATCTCATGACAGATTTTTTTGTGTGTATTGACAGGATATTCTAACAATGCAGCTACAATTTTGCCTGCACCAACTTTAAAAATTAGTCTAAAAGTTTTTAGACTAATGAGTCATGAATAAATATAGTTCTCCCTTCAAGACTTTTGGTATATAATTACACGTTTCAAAATAACATATGGAAAGTTTTATTTTGGAAAAAAAAATAGTTTTCAAATCTAAAAGTGAAATTCTCCTTCACGTTTCCATAAGCTAAGCTTAATAGCAGATCACAAATAAACAGTCATGCACTCAGAGGAAAAAACAAACAAACACAAAAACCATCCAGGTAAGAATCCTATCATTTTCAAATCACGGAGTATTGGCATCTCTTTCATTAGAACAGCAAGGTCACCACCTTTTGTATTCACTTCATCTGGTGCCATTTAGGTCAGGTGAAGCGGATATCTAACCCTATGCTCAACAGTAGGCAAAAGCAGATGTTTAGGATAGGGTAATAAGAACTGAACAAGCAAATACGGTGCTTCGATTGCTCAGCCTCGCACTGTTAGTAGCTCAAGGACTTCCCAAACCAGGCTTGGTATCCATGTACTTAGTAATCCAAACTGCTTTCTGTTCCATGAAGTTGCCTACTTTCCCACTGATAGCATGATTTATTTATTTTTTAATTATTATTATTATTTGTTTTCTTTCACAACACTCTACGGTAGATAATTCCGCTACTTAACTGCATACTGTGTAAAGAACCAACTTCTTTTGTTTCATGTCAATTTTATAGACAGAAGATTCACTTGATATGAGCCAGTTCTACTGACAGGGACAATGAATATCATGGGAAGACAAGACAAGAAGTTTCATAATCTGTGATCTCTGAAAAATATGATAGGTTCTAACTTTTTCCTCCTTCTGACCATAGAAAGACTGCAGCTCTTCTCAAACTGTGTCAGAAAAGATCTCTTAAAGCAGTTAAGACATAACATTTTTAACATTTCCCCTGAGTTCACATAAAGGTGGGTGAAATGTCATAAGAAAATTAAGCTTAATTGGTATTCTCTTCCTCAAGAAAGGCCAAATACTCTCTTCTAGTTCTGACTCTTCAGTTCTCCTCTTCCCCTTGTACCAGCTCTGGTACACATCTCACATATTAACTCTGGTCACTAAGCCAAGACAAAAGTCTCCACTTCAACCAGATCAGTTTTTTGTATGCTTAGAGAGCTGAATCATCTCAGCAAAGAATTGAAAAGCACTAGTACCAGCTCAAGGAAGAGGACTGCAAAGCCATGAAGAGAGAGGAGGATTTGGACAACTTCTTTTACCAAAAGCGAACTGCTGTACCAATTCTCAAAAAATTTGAACTTAAATGGTTGCCATTAGACAGGTGGTAACCTATATGAAATCAGGTAATGTCAGTGAACTTTTTCTGTCAGACAACTATTCAAATTACTTCGATCTGCATCACAACATACAGCAGTTTATAGATTTTTATTTAAAAATTGAGATTTTCTAAGATTCACTAAAGACAGCAACATCTGTCTCTAAACAGCCTCTAATGATAGTTAAAATGTAGAAATAAGAACTAGCCTTACAGTAACAAGACATAACATAACCTTTCTCATGGGGAAACTGAAAACACTGTTCAATTTCTAGGACAGGTTCATGTAAACCCTATACTAGCCAAAGATAACATGATGTAACCCCAATATTGTCTAGAAGAGAACTCAGATAAGCCCTCTCCGTATTTCACTGTTATATTCTTCAGTGTTAAAATTATTTGAAACGTTGTAACAGTTCAAAATATCATGACCCAATCTACAAACGGAGACACAAAGGCAGGTGAAGTTAAAGACCGGTCTCCTTAGTGATGGTTGTCATTTGAAAGTGAAAGTAAAGATAGGTAAAATGTTAGGACCACATAATTTTACTCCTTCAGAAAATAACTGAAAATTACTGATTACATCTTACTTAAGGTTGAAAGACTGAACAACCGCCAGCCTGCTGGTGTCTTTTTCTAGAGGCATGAAGACCTTGTTTTTGCATACATATTTCATACCAGCGAAATTTAAATTATCTCTAGTAATATTGTTTAAGTGATCAGCAGACTTAACTTCTTAGATGTAAAAAGCCTACTTCAGAACATCAGGAAGGTTACAGTGGGAAGGATGAAATGACTCTCTCTCAAGTTGTGAAGCTAGCTTGCATTATGTGCTACTTAGATCCTTGTTTTCTTTTGAGGTATAGCTCAAAAGCTTTAATTCAGCAACTCCATAGCATTTAAAAGAGAAATGGGAAGTGTGGTTTTTATACACAATAAAAAGACAGGTCATTTAATAATATATTGAAATTAGCAGAATAAGCCACATTCTGATATATTGTATTTATATATTCTATACTAACCAACAAGAAGAAGGGTTCCAACAGCTAAGCCTCCACCTGGAAAGAAAACAAAATGAAGAAGAGAGTAAGACTACATTTTAATGCTACGTTAGAGAACAATTGAGTTTTCTTAGTTTATAAGTCAAAGAAAGGTGATAACAGGGAATTTAAAAATACAAAAGTGAACAACATTTTAATTACCTTTGCAATACTTCCTACAATTCTCTATTATGAAATAATTACACATTACATGTAATTATATATTACACATTACAATTACTTTCACAATATACTGTACTATCATCGTCATGGCAAAAAAGATCCTGCAGAGCTCTATGCAACTATACTCAAGTCCTACAATAACGACTTATGATCTCTGCCAGGGAATTTTTACTTGGATGACTCAAGTGAGTAAACGTTCTCCAAAGTACATCCATATCAATCACTACCAGGTGATATTGCTTTGTACCAAGAACCACGTACACAAAGTGGCCTGCTAAGATGCTCACAAATTCCCCACTGAAGTCAGTCAGGCAAAATCCTGGCTGCCTAGTTTTTGTTGTGTTACTGAAAATAGACAAAACAATAAGGCAGGTATGATTTCACCCAATAAGAGCTGGACTGACACTTCTTAAAATAAAATAAACCTGAAAAAAATACTGTTAAAGTATTTTTGAGTATGTCTTGGACACAGAAGCAGCTCTATCAATACAGCTGCATAAAATATTTGTTTAAAAATAAAAATATATTTTAACCAATTGGACACAACTTTCTTCTTTTTGTTTAAACAATTGCAATCAATGCTTATGTTCCAATCACAGATGACCAAATGAATGAGAGACTGAAACGGATACAGCCCATATGTTTTGATGCACAGGCTCTTATCCTATCAATCCCAACAGTATAAAAAAAAAAAAAAAGAAGAAAAAAATCTATGAACTCTTGTTCTGACCGATTTATTTGTTCCTCAAAGAGAAAACAAGTATAATTATGTAACAGTGGTTTAAATGATTGTCTCAAGAAGGAATTTAAACAGAGAAGATATAAGAAAAAATCATGTTTTACTTCACGTGAAGAGCAAAAAATTGTATAATCTGCATTCCAAGACAGAAAATATTGGAATAACTTGAAGTTAGACTACAAATATTTTATTGAATGTAAGACTGTGACAGGAAAGCTCCAAAAGCTTTGGAAGCATTTGGATGATCACATGAAACCAGTCTATTGCAGTGCTTTGCATGAATGAAACTGCAGTATGTCTTCCACAATTAAATCCTGCTCTAAAAGCAAACTGGGAGCAAACTGAATCACATCAGCGCAGCATCCAAAGGTTTTGATAAAAGAAGTCTCTACAGTCAGACTCCAGTGAATAGTGTAACAGTCTATCAAATTAAGAGCTCATTAAACTTCACTGGAAATTGATTCCTAAAGGAGTTGGATCGATTTCTTCATCTTTACTTCTGCTGATGGGACTACAAATATCTGTAGCACCTATAAAGTTGATGTATACCCAGGGGGAAGAGAAAAAGTACATTTCTCTCCTGTAGGCCAAACAGATGCCAAAGGACCATAGGCCAAAGGACTATGGTAGACTTCATTTTTATCAAGAGACAATGAATTCTGCATTCACCACTGATTTATGTGAACTCATCTTCAGCTCCTTAATGCTGCTGAGCAGCTAAGTTTCTATGCACATTCTAGCAAAAGTCACCCGACGACCTAGAATGCAATATAATTATACAGATTATAACATCGACAGGATTTGCAAACAATATACGTGCTTTTCCATTTTCATATTATACATAATTACCTCCAAAATTAAGGATTTTAGCACCAGGACAGAATATCAACAGATTGGAGGAAAAAAACATTCAAAGAAATATTTTAAGGAAGCGTTACTTGTAATATGACTGCCAAGACACAAGGTATCAATGTTTGAGTATCAATAAATGATATCAGAGCAATCTAGGTATTGTGCATTAGTAGCATAACAGTACATGCTGCCTACTATAAAAAGCCAAGGTACAGGACTTGGCATAAGCAAGCCAGAACTAGAAGACATAAAACAGCTCCAAATGTTGCTCTGTATAGGTAGAACAAGGATGCTGCTTATAAGCCATGCTGAGTAAGCAGCCAAAACAGTAAGTGCTTTTACAAAGTAGACGAACATCTGACATGAAACATTCTGGCTGCTGACCTTGTATTTCCTACTTAAAACAACAGCAAAAAATAAACAACAACAAACAAAGAAAACCAAACAAATAAACACATCAAATCACAGGCCAAAGCCTGTGAAAGAAAAGACGAAAAATTGTGAAACACAAGACCCTAAAAACAAAAGAGTAAAGAGATATTTTTTGCTTGCTTCGGTGGTACAGGTGTGGTAGCAGCATGTCTAGAATGATCACAAGGCTTCTACAAAAGTCACAAAAGTGTTAATATTGTTCCTTTCTTACGCCTGAACTCAAAACACAGCAGAATCACTTCACTGCCATGCCAGGAGGCTACCAGAAATTTAGTGGCACATCACAGTGCAAACATTCAGTCAGCTACTCATTTCATCGCTGTGTCTCAGTGCATGACAGATAGCTTAAGCTAAGCTCCTGAACCGAGATGTACAAACTCCTCAATATTTATGGCAAATGTATCAAGGAATTGAATATTTCCTAGATACTTTTTTAAAAGAACTGTAAGTACTAGTTACTAGAAAGACAGAATGAAATCCCTGTGTTCTGGTTCACCAATTTTTGCTCTGTTTTGTCTGTTCAGAAAATAAAATAAATATACATATATATATATATATACACACACACACAACAGCTCTACCACAAGGATAAAGGAGAAAAAAGTACCAAAATCACGCTTGATACAAAGTATGCTTTAAATATTCAATTCTCTGAGGAGACAGAAAGCACGTGCTGCTAACAACAGCTGTTTAAAACTAGTACATGAAAAAAAAGTAACTCAAAAAGATGAGACTTTACCAAAACACAATTTCACATAGGAAATAGGGTTAGAGCCATAAGTAAGGATTACTTCATGGCAATAATGACTGAAAATCTTGGTTATCTGAAGCTCCCTTGTAGCCACCACAGATGTAGTGTCTCTTGTCTTTAAACAGCTCGTACAAGAGAGAATATTTGTCAGCCAGTACCTCAACACAAAGTACTCCCAAGCTTTATTTTCAGGTCACCAGTCGTAGTGCCTCTTCCTACCAGCCAGAGCTGTAATGTGTGTATACCCTGGATGCTAAAGGGAAACTTGAGTAGGAAGGTTGGCTGAATAAGATGTTGTGGAGAGTTTAAGCAAGGATATTTTATTTGACGGAATGTAAAACTGTTGCAGTTACCATGGTAATGTCTTCGTATTTCAATGAGCAACAATAATAGTAAATTAGGCAAAAAGCAGGCCGCAGGAAAAAGTAGCAGGAACGTTGATAAAATCAGAAGGAAGTTAAAATCTTTATGTTCCCTAAGAAATCTGATGTGAACTTATTTATTTATTTATTTATTTGCTATTTTTATTTTGTTCTGCTAGTATCTAAGGCAGTACTACACGCAAACAACCAGGTGAGTTTTCTAACTTTCTGCATTGCTACTTAGAGCAACGAGGTTTCAGATCCTCAGGACAGAAACACAAGAAATGTTGCAACTTGAGAAGTGTCAACGATTGTTTTCAATGAGTATCTGTGGCCTTTTCTCAAGCAGCTTGAAACTGACCATTTAACACCAAACAAGGGATGTTTACATTATACAACAGTTGCAACTCTCTACAGAGAACTCCTTTGAAATCAGACATACCTGGTCTGTAACACTTGAAGGTACACCTGAATATAAAGCTGGGGGATGTAGAGGGCCTCACTGCTAAAACAGCATTTGCAGTGCAGCACTGATCTACCACTTTTTTACTTTTTTTTTTTTTTTTTTTTTTTAAGGGAAATGCACTTACTAAGAAATAGCTAGTGATCAACTCTGTGCAAATCAATACGTAGCTGTGAGGTGCAAGAAGTTCCTCCATGTATCCTCTGCCTTCCCCTCTTTTCCAAAGTTCCTAATTAGACCTGTGTCTAGTAACACCACGCTTGCTCCCGTGTCCCTTACTTACAGTTATCCCCGAGCTACCTCTGTCTGTCAAATAATTCAGTATCTGCCTTGCAGATCCTGGACCAAAACATGTAAGAAAGGGGTGAGCCCCATGGAGGGCCACGGAGATGGTGCACGAGACCCACGATGAGCCTTTGAGGGCCCCACTCAGCTCCCAGGAAGCTGTGACTGAAGGGCAAGGAGGCCAGTGAAGGTTTGATATAGAATATATCTGATATAGGGTTTTTCAGAGATGCCACGTCCTAAAAAAAAAGTTAAAGTATTTCCAAGAGTTTCTGTTCCTAGGGTCAAAGAGAAGGGTCTTTTTTAAAGTGTAAAGCCCGTTAGGTCAGGAAATTACTGAGCATTAAGGCAAGGAAAGGGTATTTTAGAAATAAATGAGATATACTGGAAAAAAAAGCCTTCCCAATTTCCACACCAAACCCCAAATCCCGTCAGGGAGCGCCTGCAGGCTGCGGGAGCTGCCGGCACCAGGAGCTGTCCACACGCCCCGACCCACGCCGAGCCACAGCCGCTATTTCTACACTGAAAAAAAAAAGGGAACAGGAAAAGGGATTCGCTGCAAAGGCTCACAGCACTTCACGAGCTCCATCTCTGCGAAAGGGGGGGACGAGAGACAGCCCCGGGGGCGCCGACCGCTGCCCTCGCCTCAGGGAACCGCGCTGAGGGGCCCGGCGGGAAGGGGGTGCGGGGGGGGGGGGGGGATGAGGGGCGGGGGGAGCCGCTCTCCACCGACCTAGCACAGCGTCCAGGGACGGCAGCCCGCTGGAGAGCAGCAGCTGCCCGTGCCGAGCGGAGGGCCGGGTGCCCGGCAGGGCGGACAGGCGGCTGCCGCCCGCCGCCGCCTTGCGCTGGAAGCTGGTGGCGGGGCCGCCCGCGGCTGTGGTACCGGCCCCGGCGCCCCGCGCCGCCATTTCGGCTTCGCCTGACAGCGGGGGAAGCCCGCCCGCTGGGCGCAGCCAATAGCGGGGCGGCTGGGGAGCCCGCTGCCCAATGGCAGCGCGCCTTGTTGGCACGTGGAGGGCCGGGCGGCCCGGTGGCGAGCGGGCAGGTGAGCGGGCAGCGCGCTGAGGGGAGCGGGGCCGGGCTGAGGGGGTGGCCCCGGGGGAGCCGGGCACGGAGAGCCCCCGGCATGGAGAGCCCCCGGCACGGAGAGCGCCCGGCCCTGCTCGGTTCCCTCGGGCTGGAGGCGGAGGGGCCGGGGGTGAAGCCCGGCCGGGCCTCGGCAGCCTCCCGTAACGGCGGCGGCGGTGGGGGGGGCCCCGGGCGGCCCCGTCAGGTGCGGGCCTGGGGAACCGCTCCTGGGGGGGGGGGTGTAGGGTAAATATAAAAGGGTGTGCTCGTGAGGCTCTAATTTTACAATTTCCTCCTCTTTAATTTAGCTTTAATTTAATTTGGATGCATGCGTGCTTTGTTGTTGTAAAGCATGGTTTTCAGAGGCGTGTGTTCATCGAGTGCTTTTTTTTTAATGAAAATTTATGAATGCTCACATTAAATATAAACAGGAAGAAAGATCAATACATTAACAATACGTTAACAATCCCGCAGTACCGCTTCTCCCCTGCGTATCGGTTTCGTGCGCAGGGATGTGAAGTTTCAGCAGTGTGTGCTCCTAGCTGGTGGCAGGGCGTTAATTTTGCTGCTGCCCAGCTTCTCTTCATGTTAAAGAGTGGGCAGTTAAAGGCCTTCGTCAAGAGTATCCTGAGAGTTGTCTTACTGTTCTGTATTTGCTGCCAAACTCTGAGATACTGAATAATAAACACTTAATTTCAAACTTAGATGATTGTCCAGCACAAGTGGTGGTGGTGGAGAATCAAAAGACATGTTAAAAAAAAATAAACAAAAAACAAACATGGCAAGAAATAAACATATCTATTAAATGTCATTTTCTATGATCTGACTAATGATTGGTGGAAATCTGGAACAGGATTCACAATTCTTTTGAAAAAGCTCAAGAATCAGGTATTGTTGGTGTAAACTCTGTGTGTCATTGCGTGAGGAGTTTGAAACTGGCAGAGTTCTCAACTTTTAAAGCCTCGCATCAGCTCTTCCATTACTTTCTGTATTATAGTTCCAGTGTCCAATACCTAAATTGTTCCAGCAGTGAGTGCTTGCAGGTGTGTGTAACCTATGTATTAGAGAGCTTTTGGTATAGAACACTTGTAACCCAGAGGGGTTACCTTTGTGAAGTGGCCACGTACATATCAGAGACGGAATTGAATGATAAATTACCTGCATGTTGTCTCGCTGATTTATTTTTTTACCGTCACCCCCATGCAGAGCAGCACACTTCCTTTTGCTCCTTCAGCAAGACAGTACTTCTTTGCTTGTTTTTAAGGATGTTAAAACAGATTACATTAACTTTACAGAATAGGTATAAATAAATGTGCAGGGCTGAGCCTCCTCTTTCTATTCTTCTCTTTCTTATTACTATTTCTCTGACAAGTAGTTATTCTATTCTTCCTTTTTATCTCGTTTTCCCATTAAAATTAAAACTAGAGGCTAAATACTTGTCAGACACAGAACCCAAATTCCGAAAGCGTTTTGTAATTGGCAATGCTTGTGCCGTGCTCCTACCATTTTTAGAATTTCTTGCATGAAACATGTTTAGCTTCAGTCAAAGATTCCTGGAAATCTCAGCCTTTCCTGACTGGATATAATACGCCACTGTCGCTACAAGAGAAAGTCTCATTTCCTTTTCCTCCTCTGCTTCCACTGATTCAGTCCAGCAGAGCCAGGGGCTTGTCAGATCCTTTCTAGAGCCGATTCAGCTCACTGGTCTGACGTGGAACTACCCATCTGCTTTCTTGATAGGTTGATTTTGTGTTCTGTTGCTGAGCAGACGCAAAAAGGAAAAGGGTATTTACACACAGTGGGCAACGAAACTTTCCAGCTTTTGCTGCGAGCTGTTGATTCATCTCACAGTGTGAATGAACCTCACAGCTACTTGAGAATTTTCTATGTTTTAACATTAAGTGAAATTTTTTTGTAATGATTTCTGTGAGATGGTATCTTCTGAAATACAGAGAAAATGCCTCTAACGTTGTAACTTACACCAGGAGAGACTGTATTACCACAGAATTGTGGAGAAGTATAAATAGTCTTTCAGTATAAGAACCGAATTTCAGAAATTATTGCAATAGTCTCTGTTTGTGATGTTTGCTGCTCATCTGTCACGTTTTATGGTGAGGAGTAGAATTAACACCCTACTGATTTAGAAAGCAGGTGAAAGTAAGCTCTTTTTCAAGGATTTAAGCTTTTCTGAAAAAGTTAACTATTTAATACCATAAAGCTTTACAAATGAATATGTGCCTGTAAAAACATCACTTACAGCACCTGACCTTGTTTGCATGCAAATTTTAGAAAAGTAGAGAAGAAAGTGAGTGTGTGGAATTTTCTTAATTTTGAAGTCAATGGCGTTTCGTTTTCAGGAATGATATTAGCTGTTTCACTCTTTTGAATTATACTGAGAGTTTGCTGGGGGTCACGTGTCCACGGTCCAAAATTCCCAGCCATTGTGAAGGATCCCACTAGGAGCTGTCTGACAGTTCGGAAAGCAACGCCACAGGAACTGTAATTCCAGATACTACAATATAGAAAAACCTCATCCTTAACTATATGTTAGTAGGTAGCTAACTCCTATTATTTTGCTCTGTGAATGGAATTGAGATGCAGAGAACCTACAGAGCAAGGAGATGATTGCAAATCATGAGCAAATGTCTTTGTAATCGCTTTCCATTCTTCTCTTGCTTTGGTTACTGGAATGCAGCCTACATGGGTTACAGGTTTAAACTCTTAGGTCCTTCAGCTACAGCAAGTTGTGTTGTTTAAGTAGTGTTTCTCTGACTGTCGTGTCTACATGTTGATACACATTTCTTACTTACCTTGATTTCAAATTAATGGGTTTTGCTACATTTTAATTGTGCCTTATAAGATTCAGCGTATTCTCTTGTCCTTCCCTGGCAATGAGCGAAATGCTGTTTTGGAATAAAATACATTAGTTAATTTTGTTTCAAAACTGTACGTCTGCCTGATTGGTTTGTAGCAATATTTTTCTTTGGTTTACGTATGGGATAGAAAACTAGAAAGCTGCGATCTAATGGCAGTCCTGATTCATAATCTTATTAGTGTTTGGTTTTGTCTGGCAAAGCAGCTCCCCTCATCAGTCCTGGAATGTGATGGCATTAGGCTTGATTAAAGTTTTATAGTCACCAAATCAGATTAGCGCCCGCGTCACCTGACGAGGTAGGGCCGGCAGTCATGTGGTCCTGCACCCCGCCGAGCTCACGCTGGGAGCTGAAACAAGGTAGTTTGCTTTTGAGATGTTCTTAAGTATCTAACAGCATGGGTCGTGGATTATGACCGCAAAGAAGATGGCTTCATTTTCCTGATCTTTGAACTGGCTAGAATAGGATGTTTGAAAGTGCAGGATCTTCAGGGCATGAGCCAACAACTGGAAAGAATGTTTAATCCTGGAAGTTCTGGCACTGAAAGACCTGGGGTTTTTCAGTGTGAAAAAAGCTTAAAAACTAGTTACCCAATCCTTCCCTGGAAAACGCGAGGATTAGCGGGAGAGTTTAAGACATACCAATCGTGTGAGATTGTATAAAACATGATATGATTTTCTTCGGAAAGCCTCTAGATGTTTTCTCAGTGCCTCTGTGGGTTTTATTTACTGAACAACTGTGATAAAAATTTGAACCTGTGTCGAACGTAAGCAGTTCTTTTAAACTGGGAGTACATAAATCAGGCAACGTGAATCCAAGCAGTATAGTTGACTCTATGCTATGTGCTGAGGACAACGGTTTAATAAATGTAGATCATTAAAAAGTTATTACTGAAATGACCATTGTAATTTCTGTGCAGATATTAAATATGTTCCCATAATTCCAGAATATAAAAGTATACAGTATAGAATTACTGAAGGTTGCAGAACGGTAGTAGCAAAGATGAGCTTTAAGTTGAGTGTGCTGTCTTAATAAGCATCGTACAAATTAGTCATGTATTTCACAGGGATTACTTTACCACTGTTTATTTTAAAAAGATGAATTCACATTTATTTAAAACAATCATGATAATTTAAAAATAGGTCTAAAGTAGGACTAAAAGCAATGGAAAAAATAGCCAGCTGGAGGAGGAGTATTCTTTGTATTGTGGCTTCTGATATTCTATGATGTTTTTCATGCTGGGTTCCACGGCCATTTAAAGCTTACTTCAGGATTAAAATCTCGAATTTGAGAGAGTGATTCTAAGCCTTTTCCAAAGCTTAACATCCACAACTATTTCGTAGAGGATACAGGTGACTGCCCTCAAAGAGTAAAACTTTTTGTTGCTTCAGCGTATCAGTGGATAAGGTGAAGTTTGTGTTTCAACTGGAAAAATGTAATTTAAATTCTTTGATATTTTGAAGTCTTTGTTTTTGATTTCCAGCTGTATCTGGCTGTGCATATTTGATCAAGCAGGGGTTTCTAAAGCCAGGCAAATAATGTAGGCCATGATGTTTTATGGGAAGGAAAAGTAAAATAGCTGTGATTTTCTCTTAGCTGTGCAATTTCTCTTAAAATTCTCCAGTAGCAGCAGCTGCGGGAATGCAGGCAGTGCTTGCTCCTCGCCTACAGGGTGGGCCTTTATAGGAGGTGCTCTTTTTTGGTTTAGCCTCCCCCATCATCTCTGTCCCCATTATCTCTGCAACATTGTGAAACCTGAATCCCATGAATGTTGTGGCAAAGCACTTGAGGCTTGTCCATGCTTAGAAAAGATTGACCCGGTCCCCTTCAGGATTCTGAAGTTGTTGCTCGTCTCTGCTTGCTGGGATATTCTTAAAGGTGTTTTTGTACGGAGGACTTTCCCTCCTTGCTGCTATTGCCCCAAACCAACCAGTAATGTTCCGACAAGTACTTCTGTAGTACTTTCTGGATATAAAAGTTAACAAAATCCACGTCATGAGTCTTGTAATTGTGCTGCCCCTCCTGCCCGACCTCCCCTCTTGTGTAAAGGAAATGTAATTGAGGAGTTTTCGTATAGAGGTAACTTTTGGCTGCTCTGCTGCAGGGTAGGATCTGTATTGCTGACTTCTTCTCCGATTAGCTTCAGCAGCAGGCTCTGACTTCCACTGAAGCAGTGCCAGGCATGCTAGCTGTGACTCAGAAAGTTTCTACATTGGAAGTTTCTACATTTCTACAGTTGATTAGAAAGGAATCTCAAAAACTTGGTCGCAAAGACAAGAATCTTTGCCAACGTGCTTACATGAAAGGATGTAACTTCTTGGCAGGCCAGACAAAGTCACAGCCTAAGCTTTCCGGCGTAGTGGCCAGTGATGTGTTCTGGGCACTGAGGGTTCACTAGCTCCTCCAGACAGGCAGGTTAATGCCGGCTGGGGTATTCAGCCACTGCTGCTCTGGAAGTAACCTGAGGTGGTGTAGTGTCCCCTAATGAGCAGTTTTACTGTCCTTATTGCTCATTCTGTCTGAAATTTATGAACTGCTCCATCCTTAGCCTGGTAATGACATGCAGAAGAGCAGTGGTTGAACTGAAATGCCTACTGGCGTGTTACAAGGAGCTAGATAAAGCAATTTGTTTGTTGCTACGAACAGCGATAGGGTCACTGACCCAGTGCAGGATTATGCTGGTTCTGGCTTTCCCACCCAGTGACGCCGGCCAACTCCATCAGGAAGGAATCAGGCAGGACCACAACCGGCAGGCTTCACTGAGGACAAGCTGGAAGTAGGACTATACAGCCATGCACAATGCTGTATTTTAAATGGGAAAGGGTAAAGGCTGCGGTTGCTGGTGTGAAAGTACGCTTCTCTGATTGTTTCAAGGTCTTCTCTGGTTTCGTATTAGAAATATGTGTAATCTCATTGCCTTGGGGGACTCTGTTCCGGAGGAAGCAATTTACCTGGGTCTTAAAACATACAAGCACTTGATTCAAAGATCTCCCAGCTCCCTTGTTTTCAGTCAGCCTGTTTTAGAGCTGTCTCTGTGTCCCACGTTGAAAGAAGAAGGGTAATTGACCTTCCTTTAAGTACACTTTAATGTTTCTGGGAAAACGGTTATGCACTTCTTGAGCTGCATGTCTCCATTATTTCTTTGTATCAGCCGTGCTTCCATTGGTCCCAGAAGTGTGAAGCAGCCCCTTGGTCTTGATATTTTTACACTATTGCCAAGTTACAGGGCCTTTTTTTTTTTTTTTTTTTTTTTTTTTGGCCAGAATGTTTAACATTTCTGGTATAAAAGACCTAAAATTCAAAACCATTAAAGTCCGGGAAGATTATTGGTTATTTTAGCACGTACACAGTAATTGTGAAAGGAGCTATATGAGCAGTCCCTGGGTTTCCTTTTAGAAGTGCAGTGTGTCATGAAGAAAAGGGTAAGGTGAACTGTGTGCTTATTGTGTGGCCACTTCTTAAAAACTTAGAAATTGTGTTTGAGAAGGCATTTTGGATGAGGAGGTGTGAGATTAGTGAGGTTATTCAATGATTATTTCTGTTCTATTTTCCATTTTACAAATATCCACCTCCTCACTTGAAATTTGGATTTCTGGTAGTTATCTGTGATAAAATAAGGCACACGGGCCTTCTTTGGTAACCTTTTTGCTCTCCGTGATAGTGCAGTTTGGGGGCCTGGAGCGTGCTCAGCGCCTTGCAGGTACTCAGCACCTTAGCATACGATCATCTGCTAAATTTGAGAAAGGTGCCTCCACGTGTTTGATTCACTTATTGTGTCAGCTCTACTTTAAACCTTCGAATTAAATAATAGTTTATGCTGGCTTTTTATTTTAGTTCATGCGTTTTAAACCTGGAACTCAGATGAAAAGATAGTTTCGGAATAAATTCAGTATATTATTTATGAGTGGAGCAACACATTAGCATTGAGTTCACAATAGATCATATCGCTTTTATTCCGTCTTACAAGCTTAGCAGCACAAACAGAATAATCAACATATTATTTGGCTGTCATCTGCTGAACAGAAACCAGAGATCACAAGGAGGTTTTCCCTAGCTGCAGTGATGGCCTTTTTGTTCCAAGCCCCCATCTGGGAGGGCCGTGGTGTGTTATCATATGGAACGCGGGGTTTTCTGTAATCTCCTTAGCTGCACTGCAGTTTGAATCTTCATTCCATGTTTGTGTAATTTATAATTTTAATGAGACCATGGCTCTTGTGGGCTTTGAAATATATTAAAAGCTCTTTTGTGCATATGCTTTTGTTCTTGCTTAATAGGCTCAGTGTATTTAAAACTGATGAATTTTTATTCATGGATTTGGATGTCTGGGGATTAACTTAGACTGAATATCATTGCACTCATCTATTGATGTTTGCAACTTTTTTTAATACTTGTATCTGTAAGCGGAGAAGAACTTACGAAACTTGTGTTTTATATAAAATGGCTCAGAAATAGCTCAGAATTTTATAGCAGTGATAAAAAGTACCAATTAAAATTTATTTTCACCGCATAAACTCACATGCAATCCAGTTTGTATGGTGAAGAGTAGGAAGCTGAATCCATACACGTGTATTTTGGACCTCTTCTCTAAAAAGCAACTTAGGAAAGCCATCAAAATTTTTGTAGAGTAATAGCAGCATTTGATTTGCAGTTTTTTTCTGTTCAGGTAATTTGAAAATGTAAATACTAAGCTCATTGTTGTCTGTGTTTCTTTTCTCCTTTTTTTAACACTTTTTTTTTTAATGCAGAGTATGCACATTTCATTAGAAGGCGATGCTCGTAACTGGGGAGTATTGATGAAGAAATACAGAGATTGTTGCTGTTATATTTTCTGATGGTGCCGAAACTCTTTTTTTTTTTTTTCTTATGCATTTTTTGAATGTTTAATGATTCACTGTTTATGTTAAGATCCCATGCTGTGTGATTTCCGTGTTAATAATACTGTGGAGTGCTCTTCAGCAGTAACACACTAATCTGAGACTAACGGTGGGGATAAGACTAAGACACCTTGTAAACAGTTTTCGTGGTGGTGTATGTAAATAGGCTGCTTTACGTGAACGGTTTTATTGCTTGTTTGTGGTGTTTTTACCAATAAGCAATCCTGTTTGTAATGGCAGATATCTTAAGTAAACAGTCTTCTTATTTGTTAGCGCACAGGGAAATTAATTACCCCACTGCTTTGAATGGTGTTTCCAAAAATACCTGTGTGTGCTTAGAGGTGTGTCAGCAGTGGGAAGTGCATGGGACGTGTGAGCCATGGGCACTGCAGGTTTCTGTAAGGTCATAGTTCAGGTACCCAATGTGAAAATGGGACTTGGGACTCTTTGTCCTAGTTAATGAACACACATTTTACACACTTACTCTGCGTGTGCAGGAATATTTCAAGCAGGTAGTTTGTTTTGAAATTCAAGATGAATGAGGATAGCTCAGAATAGTTACTTGACCCTTGTGATCCAGACACTGTATTTTTCTCATTCACCAGCAAAGGGACTGTGCTGTCTGTCAGAGCTTTGGCATCTATGTCCTAACTTTGATGTTGTTACAGGAAACCGTTAAGTGAAAATTTCAGCATTCCTCTGAGGCTCAGACTTGCCACATATGACCATGCATTTGCTCAACTGTTTGGATTTTGCTGTTCAGCAAAGATGAGTATAGATGGAGTTGCAGAGAAAGGTAGAAGCCCAGGAACGCATCTGACCATTAACACACCATTCTGTACAGGGTTGTGGGATTGTTAGGAGTTTTCTCCCAAAGGTAAAGAGAATCAGTGAGAACTGCTTGAAATCTGTTTTGAAAAATTGTTCATTCTCATGTAGGTAGTCTCTAGTTGAGGCCAGATCCACACCAGAGGATTGCATTATGTGAATTGCTGTTTACAGGATTGAGCTACTTGTCAGCTTGAGAACAGCAGATGAAGGAGCACTTGTTGGAGACAAACTGTCAGTGCCTAGTAGAGATAATGTGGAAAAATAATCCTTCCAGAATATCACCCGAGTTTTTTCAAATTTGCCAGACTGTATCTAGTGCATCTTCTAGAGGAAAACAACAGCTAGAAATACAAGTCAACTTCTCCTTGGCCCCGTGCACAGAAAGATCATTTGAAAATGGTTCCTTGTTTTCCTTTAGGTGTTCAGAATCCTTTGATGAGTATAATTAACATATTTAAAATACATATATTAACATATTTAAAAATTCTCAGTAAACATGACATACACCTTTCACTCTTCCGGCACATATTACATTAATTTCATGAAGAGGTTTTAAAAATAGTTAAATTTATGTTAATGCCAGCTCCAACAAAAATATTTCAATAGCCCGATCATCGTGTGTTCTTTTTTGCTTTGGGGCTTTTGGACTTTTTTAGTAATAGTCGCAAGGTAACCTTTTGGGAAAAACATGGTGCAAGTTATAGGATTACATTGTGAGAAGAAAGATGTCTGGTGGGTAGGGAAGAATGCCATAGTTGTGTTTCCATTAGCTGAGGAAAATCTGATCAATTGTTGCTAAATATTCTGTGAAAATTCAGAATTTAGTATTATATAAATCAAGTGTGACTGGAAATGTTTTATTACAGTGAAAAAAAATCTAATTGGCATCAAGTCCAATAATTTGTTTAGCCACATTTTCATTGGCTATGCCTTCGATCTTCCTGTATTTAAAATTTTGGCACCGCGTGCTAAACTGTGCCATCAGTTATCTGGAAATGATAAATCCACTGATTGGTTTCCTAATTTTATTATGTACACAGTTAATTGTAATCCAAGATTACAGCAAACAAGATGTTAATTTCTAGACAATCTACCTACATTTCACTCAGAGCGTGATTGTTACTGAAGCAAAAATACAAAGAGAATAACATTTGTGCTATCCTCACAGGAGCTGTCAATAAAAGATGTAATAGGGGATTTAGGAATCTGGAAATGGCCAACTAATTTATGTGAATCTATTTTATTTCAGCTAGAAAGACCAAGCTCTGTTTCGTCTGCGCTGCATATTGCAGAGCACAGGCTGTCTATAGAAAACCAGGCGGCTGCATATGGATAGTCCCTTGATATCATTCACTTGCTGTGTAATCTTATTATGCAAAGTTCTAATCTTCACCTAGAATGAATGCCTCTGGGTCAGAATATAGTCATATCAGGGTTTTTGAGGTCATGTTTTGTGATCCTTAGCTTATTCTTCTAAGTAGGGCTGGGATTTAAAGAGTATTCCCTAGACGCTAGCAGAGATAGACGGTAAAACCTGCTGCCTTTTTGGAAGACAAGACCAACATGAGGTCCCTGGTAGGATTAAACTTGATTTGTAGCTGTAGGATTTTTTAACAGATGTATTATTGGACAGGGAATAGGGGGCCACCAGCACAGCGAAATTGGATCACGATTGGCATTCTCAGGGAGTCCGCTGGCTGCTAAAACAGCAGCTGCATGTGGATTTGACTTCTTTCAGGTGAAGCGACTTCCAGTCATTTGGAAAGGATGGGATGAAAAGGAACCTTGGTGATAATTTTGATGTCTGCAAGATTTAGTACCAATGTAATGGGATTATCGGTAACACCTTCACTGCAGAAAAAGCCACCTGGCGCTATAACTGGCAGCAACTGCGAACTAATCCCTTCCCATCTCTTGGATGTCATTCATGAGGCTCAAAGTGATTTCTACCCTGCTAGCTGTGATTAATTTTATAAACAAACAAACAAGAAAATAAAATGACGAAAGCCTAGGCGACGTAAGAAGAAGTGAACAGAAGAGTAGGAGTCAGATTTTGCATTTTGTTTGCTGCAGGAGATAAAATACGCAGTTCTTCTCGAGCAGCCAAATTGTATTCTACATGACAAATGTGTGTGCATAACTTTTTCAAATCAATGTCTATTTTCATTAGAAAAACAGTGTCTGTTTCAGTATAAAATGTTACATTGCCTACTCTGTAAGTAGTAAGTAGTACCTGGAAGTAATTACAACAGGTTTTATGTCGATAGGGCTGTGATAAGGATGTTTATACAACAGACCCATTAAGTTTTCAAGGGGCCCGTGACTTAAATCATTTGGTTTATTGTCCTTAATGGCCTCGTGTTGTATCTGGTGGAGGTGCCTGCCGACAGGACTTTGTGTTAAAATGAATTGCGGGACGTGGAAAAACGTTCAGCCATTTGGCCGCTTGTGATCAATAATATGGCATTGTTTAAAGAACGCACCGATAAATAGTTTTCAGAGGAAACAATTATATTTTACTGATACTTAAGCTGGAGCAATTGTGAGATAAATGTTCTGTGTTTATTTTTTAATAATAAACCTCTAGAGGTTGTGGGGTTTTTTGTTTGGTTGGTTGGTTTGGTTTGGTTTTGGACAGGACTTCCTACAACCATTCACGTGTGAACTAGAAGTTGTTACTTAAAACTACACGGAGACTTTGGGGATTGTAGTTATCCTGTGGTCTGTGGAATGAACATTACATGGCAGAAGATGGATCCTAACATTAAAAACTAAGAAGCTGTGAAGTTATCTTATTAGTTTCAAAGAGTATCATCTAGGTATTGCATACGTGCCTTAATTGGAAATGAACTTATGTGCCTTAATTTGAAATGAGGAGTAGTAAAAGTTAAGCCTTAAAGGAATTTTTTCATCATTATCATGAACATCTGATAAACCTGAGCATTTCAAAAAGTCCCATTGTGCCACATATGTAAAGTGGGACTGGTGAAATCCCCGTCTCTTGGATTGAGAATTGATTTTTATCCAGCTTCCCCATTGCAGAGTCTTTGGGAGCCCATTAGGAAGAGAACGGGGAGCCAGATTTGAGACCTCTTGGCTCATTTGCTATCCTCTTGGTATCGTGGCAGCTGTAGCAGTAGGTAGCACTCACTCTTTCAGCCCCTCTGTTTCCCTGAATAATGGACAAACCCATCCCTCCGAATTCAGATTTACTCAGAGCCAACAAGAAGCGTGTGCTCAGTGTAACCACGGGGGACGGATGTGCCTGTTGGACTCTGACAGGAGATCAGGTGCATGCATTTGGAATTCGAAAATGGTTTCCAGAGACATACAGAATTGGTTTGCAGTTTGCTGTGAAAAAGTACATGTTTTGGTTACAGCCACAGACCTGAGGTGCAGCCTGGCTGTGCAGTATTTGCCTGAGAAGCAGCACGAGATGGGCTTTCTAGCAGGCGCTGCTGGGGAGCGGCCATGTGCTTCTCTCCCAAGCCCGTTGCGGTCATTGATCCGCGCCAGTTGTAAAACGCTCATCGATCTGCCAACACTCAATCTGCCTTTCACCACCCGTGAAATGTTTCTGGGCTCGCAGCGCTCCTGGCCTTGAGAGCAAGGGGTTGGTCCATGCTTTTCATAGTGTGCTGGGTGGAGAAGAGCAAATCGCTTTTTTGGGAACCCGGAGTGAAATCGTACTGGCAGTGCCCTTAGCTTCCAGGGCAGCTGCTGCTTCTCCGAGGTGTCCGGCCGTGTGCGAGCACGTGCTAATGAAACCCTTCAAGACTTTTTTGTTTTCTGTTATGTTTTGTGTTACTGTGAAACTCCTCAGCTAAGCTGAAGGGTGAGGAATCACAGATTGGTTCAAGTACATGTATTCTGGTGATCTTGTACACAATAAAAACCAAGTAAATCCTTTTCGGAGCAAGGAAGTGAGCTTGGTAGAGAATGTTTTTCCCCCATGAAGGCTCTTCTTTTTTCCCTATAAATAAATACTAAATGCAAAGATCAAAAACCTCTTTTGATTGCGTTCAGACAAAACTCCCATAGAGAAACATCATGAAATATAGAAAGGGAGCACTTTACTTCACTGCCAAGTAGGCTGCACAATACCTGCAGCATTTTTGGTTCCTTCTTAAGCTACTGTGTTTGTTTAGCAAGCTCTATTGACCCATCTCAGTAAATGAGTAGGAGAGAAGTTTTGTTGGGGTTTTAACTCATGGTGAAGCTGATAATGAGTTTAAGGGGGACAGATTTCTTTCAGAATGTAAAACTTGCTTCAGTTACTAAAGCACATCTTCCACCTCCTTTTAAAAAAAAAAAAAAAAAGTATATCAAAAATCTTAAATATTGGGGTAAGGAACACTTCAGTCAGATTAGTGTTGCAGTAATTTCAATTAGTCATCGGAATTTCATTTAAATATTTGGGTAAGGTTGTCAGAAGGTATTCACGGAGTCCTTTAATGTGCTACAGAACATATGCCACTGTGCTGTGTCTAAGAATAGCAGGACCTAATGCCTTAATTTTATATGTAAATGTTCTGGTAATGAAAGTCTAATCAAAAGAAAACTCGGCAAAAACTCCAGAACCAACAACATCGGTTTTCTCTAGCATAAACAGCCTTACATAGGCAAGCCATTCACAACTCTATTATCTTAAATTTCGAGTAGTTCTTGAAGCCTTTTTTCCTTTGAATGGCTGTCAGGTCACTTGTAAAGTCTTGGTTGGCTACTCGCTTATTCCAGTTTTCTGTCAATGTGATTGCAGTTGTGAAATAGCTTCAGGTCACTTCAGCTGGTCAGATGCTTCTCTGTTTTGCTGTTGAGTGTTCGGCTTTAAATGCTGGTGCTTAAAAAAAACAACAACAAAACCAAACACAGTGATTTTGGCTGTACTGTCTTCATGTGATTAGAACAAAGCTCACAAGTGTCATTTAATAAACATCTGAAGTCTCCAGCTGCCTGTGCTTTACAGTAGGCTGTAGTAGTCCAGGCAGGAAGGGAGCGCCTGTGCTTAAAGGTGGGATCAGAGCTTCCCAGCTTCCGTTCGGCCAAGCCTGGTGGAGGAGAGGATGTTCTCACGGCCCTTGCAGGTACCTAGACACAGGGCAGGTAAGCCTGTCTGCAAATGCCAGCAAAAGAAGTCGGGCTGAGTCAGCGGAGAGTATTGTCACCACTCCCTCCCGTTGATCTCCGTAGCCTTGCAAAGTGTTTCTCATTGTGTTTGCAGCTTCTTCTTCTCTGTTTGTTTGAGCATCTAAATCTTACTAATAAGCTGGGGAGAGCGGCGATTAATCGTACACGTGGAGGTGCCAGCATTAACAGATGAATAACTTGGTGGCTTTTCATCCTTTCAGATAGATCTGATTATTTTGTTGTTTTCATTCGCTGTTCTTTTACAAATACCGTCCAGTGGTTGTTAGATGCAAAAGATAGTTTTATTAATGTCATGTTGCTTCTTGTCAAACGAATGATGTTCTTCTGTTTTGATGTAGACTAGACCCAGCCGAAGGACGTAGCACTGTACCATGTTTCGCAATGCCCTAGGAAAAACCTTTCGATTTCTTGGGTATACTGTGCAATACGGCTGCATAGCGCATTGTGCCTTTGAGTACCTTGGAGGAGTTGTTGTGGTAACTTTTCCTTTTCATGATCTTTAAGGGGAAATGATGTTTTCTATGAAATAAAACTGTAATACTGAAACTGGTTTGTGTCATAATGCCATTATTTCAGTTTTCTTCATTTTTAAAGCTTTTTCAAAGTGTGTTCATTAATTCCCTACTTTTTGTTACTGGAGACAGGTCCAGCCTTTCCTTTCTTTAAAAAAAAAAAAAAAGGGAAGAAAGTTACGTATTTTATGCAGTTCATTGCTTCAGGAATCACTGAAGCAAATGGGAAACAATATGAGTAAGCATTTTGCAAAGAGTATGTTCTTTCAGAAAGGCTGGAGTCACAAAATGCCACAGGAAACACTACTGTTCCCAATGCTGGGCAGATTTCTGGATGTTTTATGCTACCCCCCTGCCTTTCCCAGGTTCTCAACCTAGCAGCTGGATGTCATGGATTTTGGCTGAGAGCTCCTCCTGCAGCTTCTGCAGGGTGAGCTGGCAGAGCTCGGAGTGCTGCTTCTAAAAATTTCCTGCAGAGAAGGTGCTGAAACGTGTCCTTAGGAAATCATAGCACCTAGCGCAGTTCAGGACCAATTTTAAGCTAACCCAGAGCTCTAACAGAGTCACAAGAGCTCGGGAGGCTGTCCTCAGTTTTTAAATGTATCAAATGTTCCTCTGAGGATTTCATTTTTTAAAATTGTTTGTTTTGCATTACACCTACTATAACTTATTAGCAAGTAAATTGAAAACTCTTGTATTTTAGATAAAGGTAATTGGCAAATAGTAATTTTTTTTTCTCATTTATTTTTAATTTGCAGTGTTCTGGACCTTCAATGGAACCAACAATTCAAAATTCTGATATTGTCTTTTCGGAGAACCTTAGCCGACACTTTTATTGCATTCGAAAGTACGCTCCTTGGCTGTGACTGGACTGTACATTTAGTTTGGCAGGCCTTGTCAATAGCTATGCTCTATCCATCCTTTATTTTTCACATATTTTTCTGCTTCTGAAATGTAATTTTTCATAAATCTCTCATTGTGACTTGTCAGACCTCCCTTAGGATATAGTCCAAGTCACTTTTCCATCTTTGTCCAAAAGAAATACAGAATCCCCCTCCCCCTTCTTTCCCCTAAATCTATTCTGTGTGAATGTAATTTCTCTAAGCAGTTTTGTTTTATAAATCAAGCTGTGGGTTTTGCTGTGCTCTGATAGGATGTTAGAAAAGTGATCAAATGGTGTAAGTGCAGTTTATCATTTAAATAACATAATGATTAGAGCACAGCAGTCTCCAGGCTTTTGCCCATTTTGCTGTGGAATATTTCATTGCACGATCTAATGTATATAATCAAAGGGCAAAAGTAATATATCAGTGCCTGCAAACTCAGGCATTTGAAGTTCCACTGAAAGAAAAACGTTTGGACAATGACACATAGGAAGTTGGAATCTCTTCCATATATACTAACAACAGGATCAAGTTAAATGACTTGCATTTATTAGAGTATTGCCAATTAAAAAGTAGTCTAAAAGTTTTGTAAGTAACGTGAATAACAAAGAGACTCTCCAAGTATGGTTGCATTCCACCTGAGTAAAACTCATGGAAGAAACCAAAATCCCAGACAAGAATTTTCTTGAGAAAGAAATGTCTTTAATACATGGGAATAATTTTGGAGTACGTGCTTTGATACATGTGTTCAGCCAAATATTCTGTAATTAGAGTTCTCTTTTGTTTGTTTCTGTTCTTCCCTCCCAGAGGAGATATTGTAATTGCGAAAAGCCCCAATGACCCCAAATCAAATATCTGTAAAAGAGTAATTGGCTTGGAAGGGGATAAAGTCTGCACAAGCAACCCTTCAGATTTCCTTAAGAGTCACAGCTATGTAAGTATTAGTTTCTTGCTTTGTAAATAAATTATTACATTATAAATAGGCCTGGTAGGCTGTAAAGGATTTGCAATGTCAAAGTATCATAAGTCATACAGTATGATGTTGATAAGTTATTCTATATGTGCAGTAAAATAGAGCTTGTAAACTCTGTTTATGGCAAGCTGTCTTTCTCAGTGTCTTTTGTCTCTACAGGAATTGTATGCAGGTGTATTTTTGCTCTGGCCTTTGCTTAGGTCTTCTTCCCTGGTCATCTCCTGCAATTCCCTGCATAAAGTACTGTACAGATGACACACTCAAGGGTTTGGTCTTAGGGCAAAACTGTGTATTAAACGCTAAAAAGTGAAAATTTTGTCTCTGCAATGCCTTTGAAGATTTTGCTTTCAAAATTATTTTACCTTTGAAGATTTTGCTTTCAAAATTATTTTAGAATATCTATATTCCCAACTTGTCAAAAAAAAAAAAAAAAGTAATGAGATGAAATAAAAAAGAAAATTATTCTTAATGCTTAAAACTTTTCAGCAACTTTCTAGGCCATCACTAGAAAAATCATCAGAAATCATTATCACAGGAATATGTAGGTGTTTTCTTTTCCAAATGCATGTTTGACTATTTCCTCTGTTCAGTATTTTGTGGCGGAAATACTAGGTTTTGCACAGCTGTCCGTGGACTGCTCCTTGCAGCCAGCTATAATTTGTGATGGATAAATCCTTTTTAAGAGTTTAGCTACCCTAAAGACTGCCAACTTCACCAGCATTCCTTCAGGTACGTTTGCTTCACTTCTGTCAAGTAGTTTAGAGTTGAGGTGGTTTGTACATACTGAAATCAATGGAGAAATTGTCAACATTGCAGGTAGTCAGGATTTAGTCAGGACTTGGAAGCAGAAAGCAAAGACAGGATTCATACCCTGTCATGAGGGGCTGAATTTGTTATTTCTTTATTCCAGTGTTGAGGCAGGACTCCCTCTAGTCTGCCTTTCTGATAGAGTAACGGTACCACTGGAGCTTCTATTCACATTTCTGTTGCTCATGGACAGAAAAAAGAAACTCATTCTCTGTTACATTTTGAAGGGGAGGACAGGGTGCTTTTCCATAAATCATTTCCATTTTCCGTAAATCAAACTGTGTTACTGTTTAACCATGAAAAACAAACCCCAAAACATTTCCTAGCAGAAGGACCTGAAATGAAAGCATGTATTCTTCCGTAAAAGATGCAAACTGAATTTCTCTTGAGCATCTTGTTTCTCAGTTGTCTTAGTCCTAAAAAGTCTTACAGAAGTCCAGGCAAGGTTAGTACTTAACAGGATGCCACCCTTTCTGGAAACTCTGAGGTAATCAAATGAATATCCAGTGGAACAATTTCTCCCGTAGTTTTCTTGTCTCCAATTTTAATATAAAGTGTAAAGAGAATGAGAGGAAGAGGAATGTAGGAGTCCATTTCCTGTTTTCCTGTGAATGTTTTTCATAAACGTTGATCTGTGGAAATCCAGCTAAGAAGTGATACATGTATGCCAGCTTTCTTAGTTCTTGCATCATAACTTGTAACTAGGGGGAGAAATGATCCAACTGGAAATACCTGAGTTTGTTAATGCAGGTCTGTTTCCCTCACATCCTAAATGGCTGTTGGTGAGGTAGGTCTGCCCATCTGTTCAGGAGATGCTTACTTTATGGAAGAGGGTGTTTTCAACGTAGGTATCTGCACCTCATGCTCATAAGTTAGTGTATTACTCACTCAGTGCTCCTGTCCTGTTGAGGGGGAGAAGTGATACGTATCCATCCGGAGGGAATTGCCTAATGAACCCCCCTGGTTTAGGGGATCCCAGTGCTATGCACTTTGAATCCAAACACAAAGTTCTTCAAAGCAAACAGCAGCCGCAGTTGTACAGAGAACTTGTGCTTTGTTTTGTTGATATTTCTTTGAGAAGAATTAATCAGAGTCAGGTTTTTGAAAAAAAAAAAAAAAAAGATTGTAGAAACTCTGAGGAAAGGTTTTGGCTGGATCCCAAATGGCCAGAAGCGCTGCCTGGGGTGTCTAGCTGTCAGAGAAACTCAGGCACACTTTAAGTGAGCAGACCAGAAATTGTCATGAGTTTTGTTGTTTGTATTAGGCTACTAATTGCTTCTTTTAATGAGAAATCTCTGAGTGATACTTGAATGTACTAAATCAAAAACGTGTAAGGTCAGAGAATTGTTTGTTATTATTACACTGAACTGCTTAGCTTTTCCTGACTAACTTGTCTCTTGTTTTGCAGAGTGATAGTGAATAGATGCGGACGTGTTTGCAAACATTACAGTAAATATGGAGTATCAGATGTCAGAAATATTACTGAGTTAGGCAGTTCTTACCTCTGCTTTGTCCTTAGCTGGTGTTTGTCAACCAATAGGTATTACAATAGGTATTATAACACAAACCTTCCAAACTGTAATAACAATGAGAAACAAAATATCCCATGTAAGTTGCATAAGTTGTTTTGAAAAAGGGTATTTCAGTAGAAAAGAAATGCAGTATAGCAGTGGCAGTTATGTGAAAATCTTTATGATGGTTCACTGCTATGCTTTGCCAAAGCAGTATGTCATACGAGGACAAACATTTTTGCCAGATTGAACTATGTGTAAGGACGTACCAAATATTTGTCTCTGACGTACTTCTTGTTGGGTTACAAAGAGATGGAACTATGTATACGTTAAGCATGTGTTTAGATTAAAATTTAAGTAAATAGGGAGTATCTCTACTTTGGTCCATTTAAGGAACATGATACTTTATATGTTAGAAGTTGGTGCTTATCCACAGGATAATAATGGGAGAAATCTTGTATTTACAGGAAAAGTAGAATAAGATTCCTTTTTTTTGATTATGCTGTTATACAGTTACAAATTTAAGAAATGTATTTTTCATTGCCCTTTTAATGATATTTGGTATGGAGTATAAGAGTTCAGCTAGTATTTTTTCCTCGGTTCTTCTGGGATTTTGTGCTCCATGCTGGTGTTTATAGGTATCAAGTGTATTTACCATAATGAACATTTAAGAATGCATAACGTATTTTTCCTGGATCAGAAGAAATGTGATACAAACCCAAAAGTTAAAAAGGTAGACAACTAATTTTTAGTAACATGGTGTTCAAACCTGATTTCAATCATTTAAAAATCTCTGTACTGATTTATTCATTTAATTATTAAATTTAAATAATGTGGGTTAGTAAGGAAATTATTCAATCACAGTAAAACCCTGAAATGGTCTTAAATTCTTTTTGAAAGGTTCATATTCATATTTGTTTTTTTATTTCCTGTTTTTAAGTCTAATCCAGACTCAGGTTTATAATTCAGATCAAGTATCCTATTGTTATATTTGAATTTGTTTTAATGCCATTTACTTTAGCTTTAATTTCTTTAGTACCATATGTTCTTGTGCTGTGGCTCCTATTTACAAATTGAAAAAGTGAGGGGTTAATCATCAGATTAAAACAGCTTGTATGTCATAAACCACCAATATGCTAAGCCTTTGTGTCACTTAAACAAAAGTAGTACCTAATAATGTCACTTAATACAGCTATGGTCTGTAAATAAGGAACTGCCTTTTGCAAGTCATAGCGATAAAAAGCTGAGATACAAATCCATATCTCAGCAACACTCTGCTGGTAATCAATCACAACACACCACTAATGCTGTGAGACTAGCTGATGTGGGGGAAGTGTGTTTACCTTGTGCTAAAATGAGGTTCATTGCGGAGATGGCATCTCCTCATCCCGTGGTTAACTCTAGAGCTAACATAATTCTGAAGATAATGCATCTTACTATGTTTGCAGACCACAGAAGTGGTCTTACGCAGTGTTATTAACTCTTACACAGTCCTTGTCAGATGCTGTGAGGATATTACATGGGTACTGAGAATAACGTAACGTTAATGTAAACAACGCTATATTAATCACTGCACAGCACTACAGAATTTGGGTGCACAACTTAAGACACTGAAGAGTAAATATCCTAAATAGCAATTAAAAAAATGGATTTCTCAAAACACTGGTTCTTTTTCCTTTGTCCTTAGTGTATTAATAGCTAGTTTATACTCATGGATTAGTACGTCAGTAATCTAAGTTGTAATAGTTGCTGGCTTGGAGAATGGAAACATCCTGCTTCCTTCCTGTCCCGTCCCTCTTCTACTTCTAGCATGCTAGAGGCGTAATGTATTCTAGGGGCTGGGGAGAAAGTTACACTGTAAATTAAGCAGCAGTTATGCTAAACATCTGCTGGGAAAGGAGAGCCAATTTGCTTCGTTTGCAGATCCCTCCACATCCCAAGTACAGCAAGTTCATGATTAGAGCTAATCTCAAATTGGAGAAGTAATTTTAATTAAAATATAGACTTGTCACAACTAAATCATTGAGGGGAAAAGAAACTCAAAGAACGCTATCAATTCCTTCACCGTATTTCCACGTTTTCTTCTCAAGTGGATGGGTGTTTACCTCTGAAGTTTTGTTTTTGCTGTCTCAGGAACATAGGTGCCTCTGATTTGACCCAGCGATGTAGCTCAGGCAGAGACCAGCAGTAACAGGCTCAGCATAAATGCTGCTCATGGATGAGTCCCTGCTGAGATATCTTAGATCTCTTCCTTCCCCACGGTGTGACCCGAGATGAGACAGCTGCACCTGCACCCCATCAGCTGCTCTGGAGGGCAGGCAGCCACGCCAGGGCAGGGAAAGGGCATTGCTTGGGACCTGGACACTTAGCCAATTCAGCCAGTCCATTCCTCAAGGAAAACCATAAAAAAAGATCTCCGTGGCGTTGATTCAAGGCAAGGTTGTTTCAAGATCACTGATTTCTGAATTTGCCACACTAGGTGCTTTCTTCTGTGGTAAACTATCTTTGCTCTACTGCTCATGTCAGTTGGAAGCCACAAGACTTTCCAATTCCATTACTCCTCTCATCCAAGTCTAGTAATAACATCTTAAACACTGTTCAGTATGATGAGACCAGCTAACCAAGGTCTCACTGTAGATTTTGAGGACAAGTCTGCCTATACCATGTCCGTGTCTGACTGTTTTGTGTTACAAACAGTAAGTTCCAGTTGGTGTCTGAACCAGTAGGTTTTTTGTTCTCAACTCTACGCTATAGGGTAGCCCTGTTATGTCATCTGGTTCCCAGAGAAGAAAACAATCAATTTCTTCTTAATGATTATAGTGTAAAAAATCTATGCAAACCAGTAAGTAAATAAGTAATCTTTGCTGTGTATGTAATCACGTTTTTTCCAAAATATCAAATTTCTGTGAATCAAGAAAGCTAACAGTAGTCTGGACTGATGAATCATAGAAATATTTTGATTTTTTTTCTCAGGAGTTCCTAAATGTAGTTAGATTTGTTCTGGAAAGTTTTGGCCTATGAACAGGCAAGAAAACCCATAATTTCCTAACTCTAGTGGACTAAAAGCTTAGGAAATCTTTCACTATTAAAATGATTTTGATTTCAAAAGAGAACCATTGTTTTAAAGCAAAGAGATTTTCATATTGGTTAATAATTTATTTCAAAACTTAAAGATGGAGAAGTCTTCACATCTTTATAATTTTTCTGTTAAACCTAATTGTTTTGGGTTTTAAGCAATTGTTAGTTTAGGGAATTAATTCATAATATATTTTGTCATAGTAAATTTAATTTCTGTAGAAAAACATATTAGTGTTTCATTGTTGTCATGATAATCTGGACCAAGTTCATAAATTCTCTTTTTAATATATGTGTTTAAACCAACTGAGCTAAGTACAGGATGTCTAATTCATAAGCAACTTAAACCATTCAGTAAGTAAAAGGAAAGTGCTAAAGGTAAACTAATTCTGTTATATTCTTTTAAAAAGTGTTAAATTCTAGGCAATTCAGCTTTTTTTTCAGATACTTAGTCAGATGACATTGATTTAGGATCACCTATACTTTCTGATGTGGTTGCTACCACTTCATAGCTTTTTTGAGCACAGAAAAATGTAAAAGCATATACTGATTTTAAAAATATTGTGCTGATTAATACTGCTGGGTTTTATATACCTGGCAGCTTTAATATAAAGAACATTTTTTATAAGTGTAGAGAAATGGTGCATTTGGATCATTTAAAAAAAAAAAAGTATCTGCTAAGCTTTAGTCACCCTTGGTTCTGAATTAATAAATAAAGGATTAAGGAGTAGTTATGTGAGACTTTAAGTATCGAGTGAGAAAACACAACTCTTGCATTTCTGTGGTATATGTTTTATCCTAAATAGATGCAATTTACTTAAATAAGGCAATTTAATCAGTATTTAGTAAATTTGTCATTTGATATTGTAGATTCTTTCATCATATTTCACTTTAATCAAGAAAGGTAACACCTGTGGTTTATTCACAAAAGCTTCTTTTGTTAAATGAACACCCGCAGGCCATGAAGCAATTACATTTGTTGCTTGTACCAAAGTGGGAGGCACTTAAATAGACCTTAGTAGGGATAGATGAGAACTTACAGACTTTATTCTTTTGTCCTGCTCTGAGATTAGTTCTTATCATAGCTCAAGAAGGAAGCCTCTGAACTGAAAAGAAAAGATGGGAATGATTTAGTTCTTCTTAACTTTAAAACTTTGATATAGCTAGAGGTGATGTGAATACCTGTGACCTTGCAAGAGTTCAAACTTCGTCTGCTCCCAGCTGATTGTACACGCTGACGTTCTTTGACAAACCCAGACCACTCCGAATCCCAAAAGGAGAGACTGCCAGAGATTCTCGTTTAGAATTCACTTCTTTATTACAAATCTGGTTATCCATCTTTAGCACTCCCCAAAATACCCCTCCCAAACCAAAAAGAAAAACCACAAAAGCCGGAATTTCATTTAGATTTTTGTTTGTCTGTTTGTTTTGAGGCAGATGATTTAATCTCTGCTAATCTTATTTTTAGTATATTGTTATTCTGCTATCACCGTAAACACAGTGCAGCTATCTCATCTCGTGATGCTGAAGTCGGTGAGATTACTCAAAGAACAACATTTGGTGTCATGAAAAATCACAGAAAGACTATCCTTCATTGAGTATACCACTCAGTAAATGACAACGGCCTTGCAAATTTAGCCATGATGTAGCAGTGAATGATACTTACTTATCTGAGCTGAAACAGAGTAAGCTACCAGTAAAAGCTGTTCTGAATGATTATTTTGCTCTTCTGGTCTATCTGCTCCTGTACTAGAGCCCTTACAGCCTTGGAAGGGAGAAGAGGCATGTGTAGCACCAGCCTCTGCATTCTCATGCATATGAGCTGCACCTCAGGTAACTGGTTCTCCCTTAGAACTGGTGTTCCTTGAAAATAAATCCTCAGATAATCTGCACAAAACCAGAGGCACAAGGATTACTGAGAGTCTGTGGAAGATCAGAGGCAGCATGTTTTTGGATGAACCTGCACTGTTGTGGAATTGCTGTTTGTATAGGAGAGATACTATTTAGTTATGTGAAAATTCAGTTGTTAGGGTTGTTGGAGTTCTACTTCTCAGAGCTAGCCTACATGTTAAGAAGAACTAAAATACTGCCCAGCCAAGCCAAATGCTTTTGGCAATGTTGTCTTTTCAAAAACCATTACTTTATTCACAACCTTGTGTGTAGTAATGATAACTGATTTCAGGTGTGCTTCTTAGATACAGTCATTCCCTCTATGAGAGTGGTCCATCACTTACAGATACCAAAATGCAACATCACTGTGAATTGTCAAGCAAGTGGATTTCCCGTTGCCACAAAAAAAAAATAATAAATTCAATAGCAGCCTATCAGTGTACAAAACCAAAAATATGTTTTCCATAAAATTATTATTATTTTTTTTTACACATATATCTTATTTCCAGTTACTCTGCTTAGGTAGCTTTGAGATGTTTCGTATGCAGATCCTGCTTCTACCAAGGCTGATACTCAGAATTAACTTTGTTCAATGTGAATAGTCCCAATGAAATCAGTGATGTGGTCCAGAAATAGCTCGGTGCATATTAGCCTTTACTTCAAAGGGAGTGTAAACAGCTTTTTTTTTTTTTTTTTTTTTTTAAATTAATAATTATGGCCTGTCACCAGTATTTGGTTTAACATTTTCATGTAATTTGTGTGATTTTTACTGCTTGTCTTAATTCTAGGTTGTAGTGAAGTGCCTAGATGATGGACAAGCACTATACAAAGGTATTATACTTTATTATTTCTAGATGAATCATACATTGTGACAATACTCTTTATGACACATTTAGAGGTATAGGGTCCTTTCCATGGAGAACATAGTTACCAGGAGCGGTAAATTTCAGGATATAGGAGCATACATTATTGCATATATTCTAGCTGGAACGCAAACTATGAACATTTTGTTTAGACAACAAATTCTTAGTAATTATTAGTAGTATTAGAAGTAGTGAGTGATACGCCACAGGTGGCAAAAGCATTTTTATTTTTTGTTAATGCTTTAGGAGTATGTAAGACAGATGAGAAGGTCTGTAAATGGTTAGATTCTGTTGCATTATGAAGTCCTTATTTCTTTCACATGGTAACAGATGAGCTTCACGTCCTGCTTATGAATCAGGGAAAGTGAGAAAGCACGAGAACCAGTTCAGTAGAAGGGAGGCTGGTAGTGTTCTGTGTGTAAAGCAGTAACGTTTTGCAAGACGTGATGTGTTTTCAGAAACGTGAAGCATTTCCTTCTTTGTTTCATTTTAAAAAATCTTCCTTTTGTAGTAATTCATGTTTCTCCTTTCTATGTATTTGCTGATATAGACAGTCCTTCAAAATGACAGTAGTTTGACGTGTGACTTGTAATTCTGGGAGGTGCTGGGCAGGAGACATTGCACTGGAAAGGTCAGAATGCTGCTTTACATCGCAGTGTGCATCTGAAAAGCAACCCTTGTGTAGGATGTGGGCACAGTGAATGCTTCTGGTGGGCATGGTGAAGATGAATATCCAGTTGACCTAACAATTGCTGCTGGACGTTCTAAATGGGCTAAATGGGTTCTAAAGAGACCTACCAAAATGTTAGCTCCCAACACACTGAAATGCATGTGCTATGCAGGTCATTTGAACCTGCATATTACTTTTTTTTTTAAATTGATTTCTTGTTAGTAATTTTGTTTGTAATGTTGCTTGGGTAGAATCCTTTGCCTTTTCCCTTAGATTGTTTTTAAATTACAATGGCTGATGATGCCAGCTCTGCATTTGTGGACTTAGTTTTTTTCATGCATCGCTACTACACATCCTTTAGCAGGTTTATTCTTGTAGGGGGGAAGATGTATTAGGTATTCCTTTACAGTCCAACAGTTCAAATACTTTAAAAAATGTTATGCCTCCCTTTGATGCTATAGTTCAATCTCATTGCTCTTCAGTGGGATCATAATAATTATATTTAAAATAATATTGCATTTTATTTTAAAAAAGATCTATGCATGTATTAATTTTTCATGATGAATCTGTTTCCTACGTCAAGGCTGGCTAGGTAGCAGCAACATGGTTTCTATGTCCTGGTATATTTTCTTTGAGGTGCATGTTAATGACAGCCCTAAACGTAGTTTTTTGATAGACTTCTGTTAGCTCTGACATGCAGAAAATGGTACTACAGAACTCTGAGATGCTTGGCAGGTTGCAGCTTTTAATTAGCCATTAAAAATTAGTCAGGTTTGATTTGCATCTCCTACAGAAAAAGAGAGTTCTTGTTACACTCAGTTGAGAGGTACGAAATTACTTTGGACATCCTTATCTGAGATAAGAGGAAGAAAGGAGAGCCAAGAGTCTTTCTCATTGTCCTGGGGAAGCCATCCACCATCCTGCAAGTTGGGATATAATAGCTGTAAACAGAACTTTTTGTCCTGCTAACATAGTTAGGGTCCCTTAAGGCTGCCCAATAGTGGGCAAATCAACCAAACCTTTCCAGTTCCAACACTGATACTAGGAGTGCGGCAAAAGTCATCTAGCTGAAACCAACTGGTCTTCCAAGAGAAAACTCTCCCATGCATGTGCCAGAAATTGTAGAATGGCTTGGGTTGGAAGGGACCTTAAAGATCACCCAGTCCCAAACCCCTGCCATAGGCAGGGATGCCACCCACTAGATCAGGTTGGCCAAGGCCCCATCCAACCTGGCCTTGAACACCTCCAGGAATGGGGCATCCACAGCTCCTCTGGGGAACCTGTTCCAGTGCCTCCTTACCCTTACAGTGAAGAATTGCTTCCTAATGGCTAATCTAAATTCATTCTCTGTTCATTTAAGACCATTCCCCTTGTCCTATCATTATCTACCTGAGAAAAGACCTTGATCCTGTTTAAATGACCCCTTTAACTACTGAAATCTGATAAGCCTATGCAGTAACAAAGGTAAAGCAGGTTTCAAAAGGGTTTAGATGTATTCCTTGCCAACAGCTCCACATACAGATTCTAAAAGGAGTAGGCAGGGATGTACCCTCTGACGTGCCTAGTACACCTACCCTGGACAGCTGGGAGATGATGGACAGGCTCCCAGATGCTTTCCATGATGAGCAGTTCTTTTTGCTAGTGTTAGAGGCAAACTGTTGGTTCTTCACCTGGATGTTATACATTTGCCACAGCTCAACAGAAGGACAGTTGGGTAGGTTGCCACTCTTGGTTCCTGGTCTGGTAACAGCCAGGACTACACACTACAGTGGTGTTTTTTTTCTGTTTAGTCTGTTATCCTAGAATTCTGTGTAAGTAAACTGCTGTATTTATGAGACCGTGGGTCTTGTTTCTAAAATATTAATGTTTACACTGCTCAGACTGAGTTTTGTTTGAAATCTGGGATTTATTTTATTTTTGTTTCTCTATTTTTTGTTCTGAATTTGTGGAATAGTAACCTTTCAACTCTGTATTTGGTTTTAGAAAAAATGTAAATTGCCTTAGAGTCCATGTTAAGTGTTACCTAGATTGAGAGTATGTTACTACTTGCATTTTTCGGCCTGCTTTAGAATTTTCAAAACAAAAACAGACTAGAAGGACAATTACTAAACATTTTACTTGGTAACCTGTAAGAAGTTATCTATATATTTTTTTTTTCTTCAGTCAAAAGTGTCATATATTCCAAGCAGAAATCTTAAGATACACAGTAGCAACTTTTTCACTTAAAAAAGCTTTGCACTCTTATTTAACTAATACAGCCACGTTGCTATTCCTCATTTTGTCAGTGATTTAGTCAGTGAATGCCATGAATCTACGGTATGTAATATAGTTAATGCATAATATATATAGGTAATGAAAGGTCTTTGTCGTATAGTATAAGGTCACCGTCATTAATTTTCAAATTATAAAAAGGGATTTGCTGTTTTGTGATCATCATTATTGCAATATAATGTGTTGTGGATTCTGCCTGCACATAGAATGAACTGTGATCTTAATTAGAACTTTGACAAGCCTACTCCGATAAAATGATGAGATTATTCGTAATTGATGTCACAATCAATTACCAGTTAGTTCATCATGAATCTACTAACAGGTCTAGCCTTGGTGCTGGCCCCAGGATGTTGATGAGTGTGTGGCTGCCCTGTTCATGCTGTTACTGCGACAGGAGGGCAGATTTTCAGTCAACATCCTAATGACCTCTTTTGAAGTCTATTAAATTAATGACCCTGTCACATTGGTCTAACCTCTTACATCTTCATTTTAGATTTTTTGTTGCAAACCATTGTTTTTTGAGCACATGATAAAACAGATACTTTGGAGCACTCCCTCTCATCCCTCCAAACCTGGCATTGTGTCTTACTAGATTCAATAAAAAATTAGTTCATTATACAGTCATGAAATATAGTATACAGAAATAAGGCAATATAAGGCAATATAAGGCAAACAATGCTTAATACCATTTTATTCTGTTTTCCTATTACATTTCAATTCAATCCTGCTTTATCATAGGTGCCTAAAGGACATGTTTGGTTAGAAGGTGATAATCTCAGGAATTCTACTGATTCCAGGTGCTATGGACCTGTTCCTTACGGACTGATAAGAGGACGCATTTGTTTTAAGGTATTTACAGTACCAAAAATATTTGCATTAATACATTTGTAATGCCTGTATGTTAGGCATTAGCATTTGCTGCCTTAACTGTCTAGCCAAAGCAAATGTGAAAGAGAGCTCAAACACATAAGACACTTCCGTCAAATGATATTTCAACAACATTTTGGTCAATGTTTAGTGAGAATTTGAGGCAAAATTAGTCTTTTTTTCTTGAAAACCATTCTTTGAGCAGTCAATGCCTCTGAAAACTGAATTATTTCGCAAGCAAATCAAAACCTTATACAAACACAGACCACTGCATGAAAAATACACTGCATCCTTACCTTGATTCTTGCTTTTGCAAAATGGTAGAAAAGGGCAGCTTCATATTTCACTGTTATTGTAATTTGAGAAATCCAGTTCCATAGTGGAATAAAACAAAGATGGAAGAAAATGTTATGGTTCTAGGACTTGCAAACACAATGTAGACGTGTGCACTGGCCTTGCTGCTTTTTAATGTGTGAAAAATCCTTAACGGTAAAGTCAAATCTGTGCTACTGCAATTGTCCTCCACTTCTTTATTAAAACAAAAACAAAAAAGCTTTGATTAGCGCTGTATTGTATAAACCTCCATGGCTCCTTCTCCTGTTCCAGTAATTCTACAGCTTTATTTCATATTAAATTACCTTTTCATATTATCTGCATTATTAATTTACTCATTTACCAAAAAGAAGCTAAGGCAACTTCCTCTCCATAAGAAGTTTTATCTAAGAAACAAGGGAGAATGTGTAGAGTTATGTACCAGCTTTTCAAAAGCTAAAGTGGAGACACTCAGAACAATGAAAAATGGCTTTAAAAACTGTTCTCCATATATTGCAACACAACCATAAGTTTAATTTAGCACAGCTGTATTACACGCACAAAGGAGATCAAATATAGAAACTTTATTAAATTAGAAAGATCTGTTAATAGTTTTTAGGAACACAACTTTAGACTTTTCAAACCAACCAACCAAACAACAACAAAACTCAATCTTGCATCTCCTGACCATTATCACTAATTGCTTATTAAACCTGAAATAATATGTCCCCCTTACCACCACTAAGTTTTGCCTGACCTCTGGTCCTTACGGATAGCATTTGCTTTGAATTCTACCCTAGTGTTCACTGAGGGTTTCTTGTTCCATCTCTGTATTGTTTGCTGTACTGCGTACACCAGAGCTAAAAATGCTAATTCTAAATAGAGCTATTTCTATGAGAGTCAAGTTTTAGCTTGGATTATTAACTGGTAGAATACAGATCATGCTAATATACTGACAGCCCTTTTAACTGGAATCTGGTATTAATCATAAAAATAAACAAAAACTAAAACACCACCTGTAATTGATGGGTTAGGACTGGAAAAATGGTGTTTACTACTTTAAGGAGACTGTTAGCAAATAATGTACATATGAATGATCTAAGAATGTGGACAGCCATAATTTTTCACAGTATACCTCCACAGCGATAGATTTGCATTCAGCTTGTACCCTACCAAGCACGATGTTTGAAAGACTTTAATGAGGTGACTGACAGGACTGACCTCTAAGCTGAGGAAGCAATAAGCTTCTAAAAATGAATGGAATTTACACTACAGATGTTACATATTGAAGAAGTACTTTAGAACTGCAGAATATCATCTGTTTAAAAAGATGGTATGCCATCAGTTGATCTTTCATCAAAGTAATTTTTTAAACCATATTTTATAGCAGTTATTTTATGATGGTGCATAGGCTAGTGATTATTAACATTTTAATGAGATTTATTTTATTTTAAAAATTACCTTTTTATTTTGAGATCTCTTTATTTTTTTGAGATCTCTTTTGTAATGAGATATGGTACCTACAAGAGCAAAAAATTACTATTTTTCAAAAGATTGTTTATAGTTTGAGTTGTTTATGCTAATTCACATCAGGTTACAGTATCTAGCTGTTGTATGTTGCTATCAATCATTACAATGAAAGGCTGCAGAATACAGCTTTTCTATGTGGGGGTAGTTAACGAGTAGACCACTGGCCAAGAAAACCATTTTTAAAATGTAGTCTGTGAGAGGCTTGGCTTCTCTTTCACGAAAAATCTCCTACTGTCTTGAAAATCAAACCTTACATGGTTTTCTCTTACACTGGAGTTAGGAGAAGCAGATACAACAGTGCCTTTTGAATCCTAAATTACATTTGTATTAACTGATGCAGAGAACTATTAACAAGAGAGTTGTTGCCAATCTAACTTGGAAGTAAGGGATTTCAACAGAAGAGAGTATGTATTACATTTGTTTAGGCAATCTGTTCTTGGCAAAATATAGATAAACTTCATAAAGAATTAACGTTTACCTGTGAAGTTTAGACCTAAAATTCTCAATGTTGTTGCACCAGTTTTTAACCCATACAGAAGCAATGATATTTGAATGCTTCCCCCTTTTTCTCCCTGCACGCACATCAGCTGCCACTTAGATAGCCAAGCTCATACCATAAAAAGACCTCTGAAATATAAGAATCTGCCAATTCAGTAGAACCCCACTGAGGGGAGGACTCCCCGCTTTGATAGAGCTCACGCTTCATCCTGTCCTAAGTAGGATATTCTGTGCATTCCCTGGACATACGCTTCATGTCAGAAATAGACCTACCGAGCAAGTGTCTTCAAAAGAGCTAGTTAGCCCCATTTATGCCCCATCCATCAGATCAGATCGATGTAGGCCAAACCAAAGAGGGCAAAAGGAAACAGCCGCTAATTGGACTAGCCAGTTTGAACCACCAAGTCAGAGTCAACTTCTGTCATAAATTGAAGACTTGGGAATTATTACACAAAATGGCATGTCTTTGTTCCACATAGAAAGAAGATGGAACAAACACTCTAAGTAGTTTCTCAGATTCCCTCCTGCATGCAAACTAGATAAAACATTTTCATTCTAAATCCACTGCTAAGAATACTGTGATGAATTTGAAACCAAATAGTCCAAACACTATATAAAACATCTGATTACTGTCACTGAAAGAAGGTCAAGTTGCAGACAGTGTGATTTAAATAGCCTCAAATTAGTTGTGTAGTAGCAAATGGCCTAAGAAACTCCCTCCTCTGGGCATTTACTCAGATCAGCTTGCATTTCATGGAATATTCCTATTTCCTTTTACACCTGTTTTCCTTTGAGGCCAAAGAAAGACTTGACACCCACCCTGCTGCAACAGAACCTTGAATTCTGTAGCTTTACTTCTAGCCAAGACCACAAATATTCTTCTGTTATTGTTTCATAACACTATATTCTTCTCTGGAACTTAAAAAAGCTCACTGTTAGTATGGATGTAGAGCCATACGTGTATTTCTGTGTGTCAGCAAACGTTGCTCCTGCTCTTCCTTAAGTGCATTTGCAAAAAAAGGACGTGTATATTCAAAGATACTTGCTCAAGAGGTCTCTGAGTCTTTTCCAGATCCAGAGAGCTTGAGGTCCTGCAATTAACTCACTCATCCTTTTATCTTCCCAAGGGCCTAGGTACAATCCAACTGATTGCTGTAACTTACCACAGTGCTAGAAGGGGCCTGATGAACACAAATCTAGGAAACTTCTAGCAGCACATTGTACCAGTCTAGCTCCAAGTAGATGCTGAGTAGATGCTGTCTCTTGCTTCTCAGTCTCCCATTCTTACTGGCCTTTGCCTCTTTTTTACCACTCAGGAGCAGTCATGGAGACTGAAATACTGAACGTTGGCACAAGCTTCCTCTTGCAAGCTGAGAAAATCACTTTTTTTACTCCACACAGAAAGCAGAAAGGCTCTTTCTGTGCTGTGAATGTTCTGTAACTTCAGTTCAAGAGGAATTTGCTGTTCCTGGAAGGTGACTGCACACCTTCTATAGGATCAAATTCTAAGGAAAAATGAGCAAGATAAACACCATACCAGCAGATCCTTTTGGAACAGCGTAGCACATCATCTTCCTTTGTCTAGGTCGCTTCATCTTGAGCGGGGGGCATGAGATTTTTATAGGCTCTAAGCCACTGACGGGCGTTCATTCTTCAGCATCATTTCTTTCCCTGCTGATCCCCTTGTGCTATCTTTGAAAGAATATGTAGTGAAAAGACATAGGCAGTCAAGGGAGACAAGGTGTTAAAGAATGTCCTCCATTGCCTATTTATTTATTCATTTTTGTTTTGCATCTAAGGCCAGCCTACATGTAATTAGAGAATGTTCAGAGGAAAGTACTCCTGGGAGCGTTCAGTAGTATGAACTATGTGGTTAACTTCTGGAGAGAAAGTTTGTTCTTACTGTTGAGCATCATGCTCTGACACTTGTGCTTGTACTTGGATCATGATTTGTGCTCTTTCCCTTTATCCCATTTTCAGAGGAGCCCCCTTGGTTGAAACCCCCTGACATAGGCAGGCATACTCCTCCTTTATACCCATTTGTATGGTATAAGCTTACCTATAAATCCTTAGATTTTTTCCTCCCATGGTTTAGTGTTTGCACTGAATTACTTATATAAGTTAGTGTTGTCTACAGCTGCTATAGAATTAGGATTCCTCCTCATATGCAATATATATTAATCCTAGTAAAGAAAACATATAAGTAGGAGACGTTTCAATGCTTGCGCTATAGCCTCCCAATCAAAAAGCTGAAAAATGGTGCAGTTTATGAAAAGCTTATAACACTAACAAATGAAAATATTGAACTCTGGGTTGGGATTAAAATTTCCTGTTACTTCATTTTGCAGATATGGCCTCTGAATGACTTTGGATTTCTACGTGCAAGCCCCAATGGCCATAGATTTCTTGATGATTAAAGGAATGAAGTGTCTATTGCCAGCTTCCATATTATTTTATACTGAAATAAATTGAGTTATTTTTATTTAGAATAGACACAAGTATTACTTGACAAAGATGTCTCTTTCTGAGATTACAACTACCTTGAAATCAGGAATGATACACCGCTGCCATCATCAAAAATGACATGCCTCTTACTCTGTTTCCTCTGGCTATTCACAGTAAGTGCTTGAATTTATTTGAAGTTTTGTATTTTCCTACAAAACAAAGTTTACACTGACTGACAACAAGGGATGAAGGTGGCAATGCACTATGATCACACATCTAGAAACACACTTAGGTTATATCTACCTTCATAAGTATTGTGGCACACTAGGATTGAAACAGAAGAGTAACAACTGGCTTCAGGATCTGCTGCCCATTTACTCAAATGTGGTTTGTAGGGTTTTCTTCAACTAGTTTGAGCCGGTATATTTCCAGCAGGGATCAAAGCACAAATTCCTGGTTAGTTTTCATCTATGGAATGAAGACTGTACTCATTCAGACGATGGATGAAGTCAATTCTAAAGTATACTACTGGTCCAAATTGAAAAGTTAATGTAGATGTACTGTATAGTACAGTGAATTGGCAGTATACCTGCTACGTGGTACAGTGCCTGCTAGATCTGCAACTCTGTCACCTCTTCCTAAGGCTTAGTCCTTTAAAGATTTTAAAGGTGACTAAAATATTTAGCACAGAAATAGAAAACGTTCCTTTTTCCCATTAACGTGCTTTATTACTCATTATGTTCAAAGCATTCTCATATGTATGCCTCCTGATTAAATTTTGTCACCTGAGCCTTCAAAAGGATTTAACTTAAGAGGTAGGGCCCAACCTGCAGCCGATAGACTGAAAGAAGCTACTTTGCTGGTTGCTGGGAAAGAAAGGTCATTTAGATCATGAGATACAGTCCAGTTATACAAAACAGTGTTCTGGTTCTTTTTTAATAAATTGTTCTTTAGTTGAAAAAGACGCAAAAAAAAAAAAAAACAACAAGCACCATATCCTCAGAGTTATGTTAATAAGTAAATAGGCATATTTCCTCTCTTAATTCCTGCCTGAACTTGTTCTTGCAGCATCCCCCTTTTCTTTAACATACATCCCTTAGAGGATACCGTCCTGTTTGTCCAACGTTTTTAAAGTTCGTAACTCAATGTGCACGATGGAACAATCATTGAAGGATCTCAATAACAAGTGAACATGTGTCACAACAAACCAAAGATACATCTTTGGTTTCACTCTCGGAGACTGCATAATTCCCACCACATCGGCATGAAAGAGTGTAACATCGTTCATCTGCCAAAAAAAACAAACAAAAAAAAAAAAACAAAAAAAAACCTTTAGTGCTCACGATGAATCAAGAATTTATTTTGGATTATTCTTCACAGAGCTGCTCTTGAAAAGAAAACAATTTGTGTGTGACCTCTCACTGCTGGATTGTGAATGTCAATATCTATGTTACCGTTTGTTGTCCAAGCAATCGGTATATTCTTAAAGTTTTTTTTTCCTGTGACTGTGAGACAATCTTAATGCCAAACAGCCAGGGTCAGTGTACTCTCTTTTAAAGAGAAAATAATAAAAAGGAGTATGTCAGTGAAACAGACACGTATTAAAAGGGCTACATCAGTGAATACTTGAGAATGAGAGCTTGATTCTGACAAAGTACCAAAATCTTTAGAGAACAATTAAGAACAAATTGAGGAGTGTTAGTCATACAGATGCCAAACATGATTCCAGAACAAACTCCTAACTCAAAAGAAACGTAAAACAGAAGAAACAAAAGCATTTTTCCTTACTTAACAACAACAAAAAACATTAAGAAAAAATAAATCAGCCATTACTCCAAAAAGCAAGTAAATGATAAAAACTAGAGTAACATGAAGGAGAGAAGTAACACACTGTCAGGTAGAAAAATCAGGTAGAAAAAAAGTCAACTCCACAATCACAGATAGAGCAAGAAGATGCATGAGATGTTCTGGGAGAATCCAGAAAGGTGAATTCACTCTACAAAGCGAGATGTAGGTGAAAAGTGGTCCTGCAAATTCTCCATGCCCAAAGAGAAGAGAAGGAGGAGGAAAAAAAAAAAGAGGGAATGCAAAACAAGTATCACAAAGGCAAGTCCCAATTCCAACTCAACAGTGCTATTTTCAGTAGACTTTCAGAATATAGTATTGACTGGAACTAACAGAAATAGAAATATAGCAGGTGACCACGGAGAACAGAGCAACTAGATCTCAGGAAAATATAAATAAGGGGAGAGGAAAGGTTAAAAGTAAAATAAGACAACATAATGGTATGAGACACAGAAGAAACAGAAAGCATTTCAAATGACAATGAAAGGCACTGAGAACAAGGCAGCACTCACCTTCATTCCAGGACATATCCTCAAGATAAACCTGTGCATGTAGTGGCCATTCTTTTGTCAGATTATCTTCTATAAAGAAAATGGTGACAAATGTTCAGCTCAGGTAATATATAAGTTCTTATTTTGTCCTGCTAAGTTTGCACTTTTTTATACTTAGCAGTAAATCTGGTCCCTACGAGAGTTAAATCTAGCCCTTATAATCAGTGAAAAAAGCAGTTCTCTAAAATTTCCATCTCTGCTGAAATATGTCACTCTGTAGCAAGGAGAAGTGAATGGTGAAGATGTGTTACTGAAATTAGAGCACTACTGGAAACAGTTCTTTCATACATATCCCAATGATTACATGAAATTAGGGCCAAACTTTTGTTTTGATATGAACACCCTTAAAAAGCCTAGCTGTAACTAGGCTTCCACAAGCTCTAACTAAGGGTGTGTTTACCTCTACTTTCCACAGAATCACAGAATGGTGGAGGTTGGAAAGGACTTGGCTAGATCACCTAGCTCCCGAGCTGCACAAGAAAGGCCAGCTCGCACAAGCAGGGCCAGCTACAGTAGGTTGCCCAGGACCACATCCAGGCAGGTTTTCACTATCTCCCTATGCAGTCCATTCTCCTTTTGAAAGGAGGGGCCAAATAAGAACCTCTAAATAAGTACAAAATAGATGTTCAGGTTCCCTATTAGACGAACACTAAGATTCCTGGAAAATTATATACCTAACAAAAGATAAACAAAGAACACTTTTAGGGGAAGATTAGTCCTAGTGTTCTTTTTATAACGAAGAGACTCTCTCGATACAGAAAGAATGTCAGTTCTCGTCTGCACACCTAACATCTATTCATTCGAATCCCTAGATTCTTCCAACATTGAACACAGCATGAAAATAAAAAGTGTGTAATTCAGTTCAAATTGCCAAATGCTAATTATGCAATATAAATACAAATTGACTTTTGTAATTTATTAGCATATTCACATTTAATGTCCATGGTTCACACCAGGTTAACAATGTCAGATTTTGCTCAAAATTATATGTGGTAATATTAGAAACAAATCTGATAACCTACTTCACCAAACTTCCCAAATGCTGCCTGATACCTGAAGTGCCAAATCCACAAATGCTGTAGTTTCTTAGAGAACCAGGAATGCCTGAAAGCTAAACTTCAGCACGTACACAGAAATGTCTGATTTGGCAAGACTCAGTGGCTTAGTGCTTATTTCAGGTTTAAATGCAGTTGTTATTGAGAAAGTAGCCCCTTCCCTATGATAACTAATTTTTTAAGTGAGTTTTCTTGTTTAATAACATGAAGTTTACTACAAAATACAATGTTATCAACTGCTTTCTATGAAAAGTAAGATGGCAGTGAAAGAACTTGTTCTTCTAGAACTACTTGTTGAGCACTTGCTGGAAAAATCGGAGTTACAGATTACAGCTTTTCTTAGTTCCCACGAGATTGCTCTACCCAACCACTAGATTGTAAGGTATTCTTCTAAAGGGTTTCCAGCTTCTACTATGCAACTGGTCTTTACTCTGGACTGAAGAGGATAAAGAAGGGGACTTCACAGCTACCTCTTCTAGCCATGATTTTAGAGGTTTTATGTGCATCTCCTTGGATACAGCATTATCCAGGTAAGAATGGTCTCCTCTTTCTATGCAAATTGTCACTATGAAAAGAAATTGACCAGAACAAAGAGGGCACAACACAGAGATCACGTATCTATAGTTTGGTGATTAGGGTTCAGCTCCTGCTCCCAGAATTTGTATGAACTTTATTCAGTTGTCATTCAATATAAAAAATATGTGTATATATATATATACATATATATATATATGTATGAAAATAAAACCTGTGAGACAGCACATTTTGTACACTGCTATACTGACAGATATGATACTAGCCAAGAAGCAGGAGTTTAATCTATTTAAGAACACAGTGCAGACAGAATTCAAATCATATCATTAGGACATTAACATTTGTAAACCTTTCAGAAATACCACTAACAACTTTGTTTCAATTGAAACAACTTTTTTTTTTTTTTTTAAGTATCAAAAAGTTCCAGGCTTTATTCAGCAACCAAACTGCTATCTATTGTAATTGCAACTGAAACATATGCTATAGATCCTTAAGAGTGATTTTCATCTAAATTAGTTTTAAAGAAGATTAAAACAAATATGCCTCTTTTACAGCAGGCCTTGTGTGAAGTGAAGATTTCTCCTCCTCTTTTTTTTAGGAAGAAAAAACCACCACAGTGATCAAACTGAGGTCTACCTAGCTACCTTCCTTCCTTCAGGTTTCCCCACTGCAGTGGAAATAAACAATACTGAAATTACAATGACAGTATGCAAAATGCAAACACTTCCTATTTCACTTTTGTGTTTTGTTTTGTTGTTTGGTTTTCTTGAGTGCTTAGGAGAAAAAAATCACAAAGAAAAATGGTCTCTTAGGTGGTAGGAAGAATCCATGTTCTTAAGCTTCATTTATAGGTAGCAAAAAGTTGAATTAAAAAGAGATCAGGCTGTTCTATTTGGCATTCATGAAGCGGAATCTAACTTAAAAGAAACTTTATAGGATTGGAGATAGAGGTCTAGGACATGTCTTCCTATGACCAGATGGGCCATATGCCACCATGAACTGATGAGATGCAAATTCACAAGGTTACCATGCTTTCTAAGTAAAGTTTCTCATCAAGTAATGAAGAAGAAAGCTAAGGAATAATCTGTCCTCTTTCATATTCCAAATATAGCACAGTACAAAGCCCAGCGAACAGAATTTCAACCAAACTTTCCATTTCATTAGTGCAATAGTAATTAAAAATTATCAACAGAAAAAAATCATTGCTTATAACATTCCGTAACTGAACTGAGACGGTTATTCCAACTCTGAGTAGACTCACTGGTTATCTCAAATTTTCAATTAGTACTCCCAACTTGAATACATCTCCAAACTTCACACAATCCAGTAATCTCTCGGTCATTCCATTTTGTATGCTGCAATTATTTGCTTGTTTGCATCAAGCTGGAGAAACTTACTTTCTGAGTTGAACATAGCTGTTTTATTTTCTCATTCTCAGATTCAATACACTATTGAATCTAAAATACCTTAGGACAGCACAAATAGATCTGGCTTACTATTTCAGAGGCATATCTCAATATGAATTTGGAGGACTTACAAGCAGAACCACAAACCTAATGGTTTCACAGAGTATGTTAGTTACTCTAATATTCCTTGCACTCTTCCTTATTTTATCTACATCGTTACTCCTCATCTTAGAGCCATGTCTCTCTTGGTGGTGATTCTCTGAAATAAACCACTGTCTGTCATTCCCTTGCAGGATGAGAACATTACTTAAGACTGGTATTGTTACCAGTACTGAGTTAGGCTTAGCAGGTTTACTTACATGCAATACATGCTCAGTCTGTAGAACAGACTTTTTGAAATGCATTTCTGAACAGATCCAGAAAATTATGATAGATAATCAGGTCTGCACAACTCGAAAAACAAGTTTTAATTCACAAGAAGTACAGCCTGCCTGATTTTGCCATCTATTGGATTTGTCCGACAACAAGAGGTGAAAGAATACTGCAGCTCCATTGTCTCAACTGCAGGATCTAAGAAAACACTGGCAGACTCATCAGAGAGGTTTATGAGCCTGCAATTCAAAGAGATTAAAAGGAAAAATCTACCGAGATTCTTTCAGGCTACAGAACAACATTAAATAACTATTAGCGGCATGGTTCAGTAAAGCTTTACTAGAGCCCTTGCTGGGTCATTCAGAAATTGTAAAAGGGGAAAGGTATTTAAGTTTTACTTGAGGATACAATAAATATTTCTTGGGCTATTTAAGGCTGAGTTGTAGGAAGGGGGTCGCAAACAGTAAATGGAAATTTAACCCCTTTAACAATTTATGGTAATAGTAAAGATGGTCACAGTACCCAAAAGACTCTTCTAACTATTTGTTGTATATTCTTAGGATTGATTTAAAAAGAAAAAAACATTACAAAAGTTATGTATTATCAAATGCAAATTCATCATAGTACTCAAACCCTGGATATTTACAAAAGTTCCTTTTTTTTTTCCTAATAGTCCATGTATTTTTAAACAGTAACTGAAGTTTGAGTCTGCTATGTAAAATAAAATTAGCATACTTTAATCTGAGATTATAAAAACTTTTTTTAAAGAATTTTCATAACAAAAAATTTTGTCCAAAAAACAGCTTCAATTATAGCCAGTGCAGATTAGAATCAACTCCAAAGTTAATTGCAGTAAAAGGGTTGTGTTCCAGCATGAGGTGAGGTCTACAGCCATAAAATCCATGGCTAGAGAAGAATATATAGTTATGTCACTAAGGAGTATGACCTAGCACACTGAAAGGCCCAAATTAACAGCCATGCTAACAGCTTAGTTTTGGTCTATACGTATGTTTTAGAAGAAATTTTCTTAACAAGAAACAATTAAAATGTACTGTGTTATTTTTTTCCCCTTGTAATAAGGTAGTCAAGGTGTCCCATTATCATTTCTGTTAGCTATTAAGTGTGTTTTTGTAGGCTTTTGTCTTTCTTTTCTGGCTTATTATTCCAGTGGATTTATAAGCTATTCTTCTGGCATCTTGTTTTACCAAATTATGTAAGGTATCTTGATGTCTAATGCAGTATCATCCCTTTATAGCAGGAGGGAATTGCAGCTTAAAGGGACAGTAACCATCTCCAAAACAGTCTCTTCAGTTTCCTATAGTAGAAGAAGAAGAGAAAGGAGCAAGAGCAGTAGCAGCTAGCTTTTCTTTAGCTCAGTTTTTCACTTAATTTATAACCACACCTCTGTAAGATGATGAAATCTATAATATTTTTCTACAAGTGTAATTCAAAAAATTGAAAATCAAAAAGAGGTACATGTTCAGATGAGAACACATCCAGTGGTGATTACATCCTCTAACCTAGTAACACTTGCTGTTTATGGACACCTCTGTCCATCATCACGTATGAAGACACATTATGGAGTATAGAACCTTGCTGGAGCCATAGATGGAAAAAACATTACATTCTTAAATTTCTCCCACCTCTACCCCAAAAGAATACACCAAACAACTCATTCTAGGGTCAGTCTCATTATTAATTTTGCTTTACTTGCTACATCTAGTGACAGAAATTAATCAAAGTCACTAATTTATTATTTTTACTTGTGACCTATTAATCATTCAATCTTTAATAGAAAAAAAATAAAAATAATTAGTAAAATTCCTTATCTTAATTATGCGATTGTTTAGATACACGGTTCCTCTGTATTTAAGTTAGCAAAAATCCACAGAAGATGCAAGGCTGCTATTCACAGGGACCTTGACAGGATATGGAAATAGGCTGACAGAAACACAAAAGGGTTTAACACAGATAAAGTCCCACCATAGGGATGGAAAAACAAAACGCACCAGTATAGTCTGGGAGACAACTGGCTAATTAGCAGTTTTCCAGAAGATAACCCTGGGGTTCTGGTGGGTAAAAGGTTCAACACAAGTTAGCAGCGTGCTCCTGCAGCAAAAGCCAACCATGTACTGAAATGAGGAGAGGGCAGCCAGCAGGTGAAGGGGGTGATTCCACTCAACACTTTTGAGATCGCATCTGATGTCTTTTGTCTGTTTTGGGGCTCCCTGGTACAAAGTGCTAACTTACAGGATTAAGTCTGGTCAACTACCCATATGGTCAAAGGCTGGGAAACAGCATACAAGGAGAAGCCAAGTTTGTGTTTTCCACGGCAGCCATCAGCTGTTTGGTTACCTCTGTCCATAGAAGTAACCAAATTAGACTGGAGAAAGTCTGAACAACTGATCCGTGCCAACTTTGAGCAGGAGACAGGTAAGGATGACCCGTGATTTCCTGCAAACAGTTTTTTATGCTTTCAAACTGTTAACACAAGCATGTACTTTCAGGGCTCAAATGACTTCTGCCATGACAAACTGCAAAACAAGTTGTTTCCAAGCTAAACTCAATGAAAGAATATTTGGTAATTATTATTGTCAGACTTGACTTTAACTGTATATTCATCTTTTGAAAACGGAACACCAAGCAAAGAATGGAAAATCTATTGAGGGAAAAAAGCCCACAGGTAAACTGTGATGCAACCTTTTTTCCATCCCCCGAAGACCATTGTGATACTTTTAACAGAAGTGCAGTATTAAGATAAGAAAGCACATTTGCTCATTATTCTCAAAGACTCAAAAAAGAAAAAGAAAATAAAAACCATATAGCACCACAGAGTTTAAGCTTCTCAGAACTTCTCTGGCTACTGAATTCCTGAGCTAAGTAATTAACAGCTATTTTATGTAACATTGCAAAGGACATGCAAATAAAAATCTATGCAATGGGAAAAAGACTACAGTGCAAAGAACTTCTTCCTGACTGGCAGCCACACAGACATGCACACTGGCATCCGTCACATGCTGCTTCCTTGGCTTCGCAGTGTTACTAACTTGCTGTATTATCTCTCTCATCACTATTCCCCTTAGCTGCTGTCTCAGTTCCTTTGTTTCTGTGAGCCTTTACAGTGGTGCCTATGAATTTGTCTAGAATCATGACTTCAGAAGCAACTTGACAGGCATTCAGAGAATGAGATTTTATTTCACCATCATTTTGCTGCTAGGGAACATGCTGCAGAGAATGCATCGACACTGCACATGCATGTTATGTGACTGGCTTCGTTTAAAGCACTGGATCCTCTTTGAATAGGACCTTCTATGTTAAAATATATCCATCCCATTACATTACTATTTCCAAACACCTGTGTAGTTTTCTTTATTTACACAGTTGTGTGTTGTTGCTGTTTTTTTTGTTGTTGTTGTTTCCCCCCCCCCCCGCCCTCCCTCTCTCTTTCTCTCTCTCTCCAACGTTCTTGAGTTGGCTTTTAGAAGAACTTGTCTGGATGCAAAAGAATCTCAGTCAATACAGATAGCCTTCAAAATACTGTAAAATAAAATAGTGAAAACTAACCTACAGCAACATCCTTAAATACCATGGGTAAACAAAATAGTTTGTTAAATCCTCATGTAATTCTCTTTACCTCAGTGAATTAACCTGATCCAAGTAAATTAGAACATCATGGTCTGTATTAAAACTTTAGGTACAATTTGCTATATACATAAAAGGCTTATAACTTAGTATTACATATTTCAGTTTTTCTATGCATATATAATTTATGAAAATGGCAGACAGCTGATGCTGCAATGCTGGAAGTACAATAGCATTGTTCTGGCATCACATGCGGTATTTGAAAAATAAGTTTGAGCTAAGTTATTTGAGTTTGATCCATCATACTCTTTATATCAGAAATTAGCACAAAATCCATTTTTTTCCTTTCTTCTTAACTATCTTTTCATTATTTTTTTTTCCCCTTCCACTCCCTTTTCCAATACCCACACAAAGCCTGAAATACAAGATTGTTTAGCTAGAGAATTCATACTGGATATACAGTTATATATCACCCTTTTTATCCTGCAGTGATGCATATCTACCAGAATGACTAAGCCTTTGTCTCTCAAACTTCTGGTATCCGCAGTGGCAGGGGAGTTAAAAATCAGCACAAGAGAGAAAGGTCTGATGGTGTGCCAATGTACAATGGAAGAGAATTCAATAACAAGCTGCAGAGACAGTGGGCTTTTATCAGACACATTCAAAAGTGGTGGTGGCTACACGTCAATGCTGGACCGGAGTGTGTTACTGCAGAGTGCGACTGAGTGTTTTCCCCACAGGCAATACACTATTATTGACTCCCCCCATTAACATGTAGGGTGGATATACATTTATTGAAGGTTCTAATGGAAGGCTGAGGGACTCCTATCCTGAGGCCAGAGCAGAAAGACAGCCTATCACTTCATGTAATGGTAGCCCATGTGTGACAGACCTGACCTACATTTCCCCCCTTTCTTTCTCACAACAGCCTGTCACTGTTTTAAGAAGCTATTTTCTGAGAGGTATAAAAAGAAATGCATGCTAGAGCTGCCTAGTTAATGTGTTATATTGGAATATTATTTATAAACCTGCTTTAAAAAAAGACTAGTTTAGACTACGCATAAATTATGAAAGCTACCTTAACACACACAACCAGAATGCGCCTTAATGATTCTGAAGTGCTTATAAATCCACACGCATTGAACGCTAAACTGAATAATACCTATATCTAAAATACTGCAGTGAAATGGAGTGTAAGTCCTGGATTTAAGAAGTTAATACATAATGAAGCTGCCTTAATAAAGAGTTGAGGTCTGTAATTAGTATAAATTCCATATTCAAACTATTAGGAATAACGCCACCTAATGTTTTGTTGGAAGTAATTCAATGTTTTCACTAGATAATGTATGTGTAGTGAAAGCTATAAATAATGGATCCACGTTAGAAAGTAGGACAAGAGTGAAAGAAACATTTGGTTCAGCAACAAACAGCATTTTAAAATACCATCTCACTACTACTCCCAGACCCTGCTTATTTAAAGAGCTGCTGCCACTACAGCACTCCTTGGCAGGAACCTACCACGCTGCTGCAGGTCATACTCTTTTTTTGTCTCTTCGTTCCCTAGAATTTTCCACGCTTGATCAATTTCGATGAACCTCTGCACACGCTCCTCCATTTCTCCTGCTGGCACATCTGCCTGCTGTTTGTCTGGATGATACTGCCAATCAAAAAAAAAAATAAAATATTTTGTTTAGAGTTGAGGGGAGTGGAAGTGAGGAGGGTGGGAGAGGAACAATCAATAATGCATTTGATATTCAGCTAAAAGGACACTGAAAAGGAAGAAGGTTTGAGCTAAGGTGCCAAAGCAAGGGAGATGATGATGCTGGGCACAAGAAAACTGCCAATTTAATTAGACCACTGAAATGGCAACAAAACCACCAGTGGCACAAATGTCACCACGTGCACTGATGGCGTTTTCTGGATAATTTGCTGATGAAATCATTGGTCTTATGGACAATTTACCTAGAGAGAGGATTACTACCACAACCAGAAACAGGTACATCCAGAGGACTATGACACAGGAACAAGAGCAGATGTTGTAGATGTTAACATCTCTTGTAATATTACACATGTAGCTGATCTAAACAATGTTTAGTTAAGGTTACTACAAATAAATTGAATGTTGTATTACATGCACTTTTTTTTTAAACAGTAAAAAAGAATACACATGATCTAATGTAATTTATAATACATGTAAATCTACTTTTGAAAATATGCCTCAACATCTTTAATTTCTTCCAGTTCAGTGAATCAATAGCCCTTCCAAATATTTAAAGTCATGGATCACTGGCTACAAAAATTGTGTCATTTTAGTTAAGAAATGGTTATTCAAGGACATAACTGCAAGCAAGGCCATGGTAACACTTCTTAAAAACCATTTGTAACTACTGGTTCTGAATGGAGCATTTTGTCTTCTTTTTGGTTCAAACGTCTACTGAAAAGTAACCCTCAAAACTTGTATCTTCCTTTGAGTTTAATTAATCACCAATGATTTTACTTTTGTTAACTATATTTTAAATTGCTCAGCATACGAGATCGATAACTGTGAAAAAGCATTCAAATCAGCAAGTTGCAGTAATGTCAGACCTCTCAGCTGTTAACATGTTATAAATCATGGTATCTCCTATTCTGGAGCTCTGACGTCTGCCTCTTATAGTAACATTAGGTTGGGCCTTAAATTGTACTGAAAATTTTTAAGAATTGGAACACCTGTTACAGAAGTGTTTGGCTGATTTCTGATTAGCCAAACTCCTTTGTTTTAGTTTATAATTCATTCTAGAAAGAAAGGAATACTAACACAGGGTGTACTTTATAAGACAAAATTTGAAAGGAGTCCATTTGGGCTCTAATGTACGTAACTACCATTTGCACTGACTCGATAAATCCCTCATTCAACTAGAGGGAACTGTACCTAAGAGCTAAAAGTTCATGTTTGATTTCACTTTTTTCCCCCACATATCTGTATCTTTTTCCATATACACCTGAGCATATGTGCAACCTGCAAGCTCAAGTACGAACTATGTACACAAATGTGTATTTTTGGCCCACCAGATGAGTAAGGACCCTTTAAGTTACCTCTGCATTGAAGAATAGCTTGCAACTTGCTGAAAGTACCACTGAAGCACAGTTGTGACCTGCGAGTTTCTCTCATAGTTATCCCTTCTTATCTCCACAACTGAAGGTGACAAAATACTAAGGCACAGATCAGTCAAAGATTTTTGGTCATTGTATATAGTATTCTAAATAGTCAATTAGAAAACAATAACCTTTAGTTGATAGGTACTAAATTTAGTGTTCTGTCATGCACCATGTTGTATTGTTAAAGCTATTTAAACGCAGTATTTCTTTTTAAAATCCATTTTTCTCAAACCATAGCTTTTCCATCTGTATTTTAATAACATTTTGAACATTGGTGGTTGACTCTGTATCATGTGTGGAAGTTTGTTTTTTTTTTTAAACCAATACTTAACACACATATGCAGCAAAACAGATCACATTAAAGGCTTACATGATTTGCTTTTAGAAATGTGATTTCTTGTAACAAGTATGTTTGAGCAGTTATTCCTCATAGAAATACTTTGTCAAAAAAAATGTTACTTCAAAAATTCTGTTGCTATTATTTCAAATTTTGATTCACCCAAATATTTTAGGGTTAATTATAACACCTTAGAAAGAGAAGTTATATGGCTGCTGCGTATTTTTCTGCATTTGAATGATGCAGGCAACGCTGCCCTACAAGCTTCTACCCCAAAAGATTTTTGACATTGCTGCATAGGCCTATTCAAGGACTGTTGTACCAGACTTGGTACCACTGAAACTTAATTAGCTTGATATGAATAGTGGTGCCACAAATCCACTGCTCCTATTATTATATGTTTGGATTGGCCACAAGACCACACCTTCTTGGATCCGTTTCTTACAGATAGATGAAAACATGACTGATTGCCCAAAACAGCACTAAGATTACAAGCTCCTCTGCTGCCAAGAATGTTGAGAAAATACCCCCACAAAACTGCTTACACTTTTCATTTGCTACATCAACGCTTTCACTGACTGAAAAACTATTTTGGACTGTGTTGGGTGTAGTTACTGAAAAACTGTAAGCCACAAATATCATAAAAATACTTTGGAAAAATAATGAATGTAGAGAAGACTATTCAGTTCATTCCTTAAATGAAGAAAGCCTTAAGATTTATTACTCTTCAGATTTGTCCTCTAGCTTCTCTTTCTTATAAATCTGCAAAATTTAGTATTTGTTGCATGTGATTTTTATATTCAAACAACTACATTGTAGAGGATTTACTAATTAAATCCCTCTACTAATTAAAACCCTCTGAAAGTATTTTATTCTCCTTCTGTTGGAGCTATTACTCTATTACCATCTGACGCCTTTAGTATCCTTTCCATCCGCACTAAGAAAAATCCTCAAACCTCTGCTATTATACTTTAAAGCTTTATCTTTCTTTCCAATGTTTCATCCAAATCTGTTATGGACCTGTTCTCATTGACTCCCTTTTCCTACTCTCAAGCTTGTGCATTGAAATACAAGAACACTTCCATTTACAGCAAAAATCCATTTTTGTTTCAGCTACCCATATAATTCTCCTATCACATCTAAGACAACAAACGAGATGTCCTCTTTTCCAGCTGCTTTAGACCCTGTTTCAGGCAGATCAGACACTAACCACAGAGAACACCCTATTAAAGTTTCAACCACCCTACTAACAGCTGATGTTTACAGAATGTTCTCCCTCAATACTTCAGAAGTCAATCAACCATACTCTTCTGTGGCATCTTCTCCCATTCTTGGTTGGGATATTCATGCCTCCAATTCTTCCACCTCTCTCTCCAACTTACCCTTCAGGCCAGCTGACTCAACACCTGCCAGGAGTTTTGTTTTGAAAGAGCTTAAATACAACACACGTTTCTGATGGTCATATTTGGCTTTATTTCTACATTAATCACAGTTGCAAACATATACAAACTATACGATGAAAACAGACAAGCCTGTTTTCTACTCAACCAGTCTCCTACTCAGACTGAACTATTGCTCATCTGTGCAATTGCTCTTCTATGCATCCAGTTGTAGGTTCTTACTCAAAATGTTAGTGCCTACCAGCATCTCCTGCAATATCTCTTCTCAAAATCTATGCAAATTATCTTCCCGTCATTCGTACTTGCCACCTGGGCACTATTTCAAGCTGTATTACTGCACTTAGGCAATGTTTATCTTTCTAGCTCTGTATGTGTAACATTTTTAAGGCACAGTATTTCCATAAAAATAGCTTTTTGCGGATCATTCATGTCTTGATTTTTGAACAGTTTTCTTTTGGAACACAGTAGTTGTTGTTTGTTTTGTTTTACTAACATGTTACTACTTAATAGGATGGTATAAAAACAAGTAAGGATTTTTTCCCAAGCCTGACAGAGGGAAGGAAAAAAAAGAAGGTTAGAAGCTAGCTTTCCTTTTCATACCTTTACTAGTTGAATTTCTTAACTCATTTTTACTGCTAAACACTATCTGTCTGGAATGTGTATTGCTTTACAGTATGATGCACTCTAGTTACTGTTAAAAAAAAATCAAGTAATAGAAATATATTACTTGATCTTTTAACTATTAGAAAACCATTATACAATATATGCAATACTGCTCACTCCCCTGATGTTTATCCTAAAATGTCACATGGTGATAGTACTTCTTGGGGACCCTGGCTCTTGATGTAAGAGTTAAAGGGTGTTTTTAAAGTTTTTAAAATCACTGAGAAAGTTTGAAAAAAACCATGAACCTCAAAGCTGGAGTTCAATTGAGAAACTTCAAGTATGTTGAAGACTTGATCACATTGTTGGTGCTGCACAGAAACTGAAAAGCAGGCTAATACAAATTTAGGCTCATATACTTTTCAATTACAGTATCATTATTTTACCTGTCTAGCTACCTGGTAGTACTGACCTGTCTTATTGTTAATATTCATCAAACTGTACGTTTGAGCAGTTTGGGTGCAGTGAATAACAGCATTTCCCCTAGCAAACTGCTCTATCAGATTATAGCTACATAAACATCCAAATGTTTAAAAATTGTTCATAGAAAATCCTAGTTTAAGTAAACAAATTTTATTTCACTGAAGTAATCTACTGCCTTCGATACCTATCATAGAAAAAAACAAAAAAAAACACAAAAAACAAAACAAAACAAAAACAAACAAACAAACAAACACAGGCATAATCAACCTTATTTGTTTCAGTATAAAGGGGTTAAAGTCATGTTCAGTGAGTAATTAACTGAGAGACTCTGAGAACTGTGCAGGTTCAATGGGCTCATAAACTACTTGTCTGCTGCCTCCTTACCAGTTCTTGCAACTAACAGATGCGTTGCTTTACATTATTAGCCAATGTCTTCAGAACAACAGTAGCAATTTTTGTTTTTATATTACAATACTATAATTCGGTTCAACTACCAAGTAAAACAATTCCCAAACTTAAACTGTGTGACCTCTCTGTGCACTCTCTCTCAAGCTCTGTTATTTTTATACAGTGTACAACATACTTATTTTTCACCCACATTACTTATATAAAGAACCTATAGCACATGCAACTTCTACAGTCTTTATTTCTGCCTACTTCATAGTCTGTGAAGTTTGGTTCCTTTTGCACTTTAAGAACTGCAAAATTAATCCCTGGGCTACACAGAAGTTAATAAAGAACACTTGGTCAATAACTGTAAGGATATTACATCTGAATAACCACACCAACAGACCTTAAGAACCCTCATTCCGCAAGATAAGAAACTGAGATAGCTGGCTGAGTTTTGGTTGAGCAAATCCAGCACCACAGATGACGAATTAAGGTCCCTATCCTCCTAACACTTGTACAAGTTGCTTAAGTTCACGCAATAAATGTAATAGGGTTGATTGATTTTAATCAAATTCAAATTAGCAAGCAGAAAACTTCTAGTTAAATCAATTTAATGTACGTTCCTTATTGGTGCTAATGAATTTACTCTTCAAAAGAAATTTACAGCACCCAGTGAGAATCAACTTAATACAACAATTTATTGGGGAGGGAGGGGTGAGATGTACAGCCATAGGTTTTATGCTGAACTGTAATCTCTTGCTAAACTGTGGAATACATGATAACTACACTGCATAATATAGCAAAACTTGTGTTCATAACTACTTTTCTATATGAGAAGGTGATGCTTAGAAAAGATTAAAAAAATGCTATTTCTTCTCATCTATTACTTACTACATTACCAAGATATAGCATGTCCCCAACTCCATACATCAAAACAGAAAGCTTTATCTTTTAAATAAGCCTTCCTAAAGTTCAAGCTTTATATTTTTCAGACTAAGGCAAATGAAATAGATCAGCATCAATTTTTCCAGGCTGAAATATGGAGTACTCTACTGATTTGCTATTGCTTTGTCTTTCCTACTTCTCAATAGGTCAAGAAAAGCTGTCAAACATTTGGAAAAATCTGCAGCAGCAAATAAAAAGTACAGTTAGAAGGATGTAACAGATGTTACATTAAATCTTGACCTTCTCCCCCATGAATAATTTCAGCAAAGTATTTTCAGACCTTCCAATTTGTTATGTGCCTTTTAGATTTTATTTATTTTTTGGTAAGGAGACTATAATTAAGGCACTAAAATTCAAAACTAAAGACTGGCACAGAACAATGATGAAACCATGACAGCTGAAAAAAAACTGAAAAGTTTTCAGATTATTTTGGACTTACTATCATTACCACTGGTATTACCACCACTAAGCAGTCATTGCTACCAACACCTACAGCATAGTAAATTTCTAAACTATCAGGTTTTTAACTTTGATATTATCTACAGCTTGTGAAATCACGTTGATACATTTATTGGCACGTCTTGAATTCCTGCTGTATTTCAGTAGAGGATGTGTGTCTCTATTTTAATAATAGATGCATTTAAAGCTAAAGATGTACCTGAAGTTCTTAAGTGATTCAAGTTGTACGATTTTAAAGGGATTACTTACATGTGTTATGCACTTTTGCAGGAACTACATCTAATAACTAAATCTAAGCTGTAAATAAGAGAATGATGTAATATTAACATGTGAAATTAACTTAGTATCTCTTAGCATCTTTCTCCCATTTTTCTACATTTGACATATAGTGGTAGCTATTAGAGATCTACAGCCTGACAGTATTTATTCAACATAATGCATCCAGAAATAAGATTTCCAGCAAAGTATGAATTATTTGTTGTTGTTGTGTTAGTGTAAATGTAAGGAAGACAGAGTCTTCATGACCTCCAATTATGTCATGTTCATGTCTACAACTACAATACCTCCTGGAACTTGGAAAAATGTCTGTATTAAAAAACAAGCAGTGGTAAAAGTCATTTGTTAATAGTCAGGAAGAACTCAACCCAAACTTTCCAAAGAGAGCACTTCTCCACATCTGGTGAAGCTACCATTTCTTGTGAATGACAGAACTGAATTAAAACTGTAAGCAGAAGAGGTAAAAGTCAAGAAAAGCATGTAAAGGGCTCACTGGATTAACACTGCAAGAATAAATGTCACTGTGGATTAGTATTGGATACTATGAGATATCAGTGCCACACATCACTGTACATGTGGACACGAGTTGGATACTACGCTTTTCAGGGTAGGGAAAAAAAAAAAAAACGAGGCCCCTGCCTTGGGGAGGGCCTCAGGAGAACGGTGGAAGCAGTTGGAGAAAGAAACCCAAGCCACTATTTTCAAATAATATGGCCGGATTCATGGCTCAGAATCCAACAAAAAGAGATTTTGACTACTGACTGGAATTGTACAAATCAATACCAAGCCCTTTTTAAAAAACACATTATCAGTATTTGGGGAGTTCAATTGATCTATTCTTGTATCAAAAACTCGGTATTGAAAAGCCAGTATATTCAAATTTCTGAGTCAGAATTTCCTCTCAGCATCAGTGAGGCAGTTTATTTAGTTAAATAGTTAAATATCAGAACTTCTTTTTTATTCCATGATACAAAATACTTTTTTTTTTTTCTTTAAAGGCAAAATGCATAAACGTAATAGAAAGCCTAACATGAACTGTCTCGGTCTATATCAAGTTTAGAAACAAACAGCAGTGTTGCAGTAAAAGACAAAATGCAGAAGTCATTATCAGTATTTTTGCCCCTTATAATACAACAAAGTGCAAGAATTGTAACAAAAATACTGGAAAAAAAATGCAGCAATAACATGAACATAAAAATATCAAAATTGCCAACGAAGTTTACAAGCATTCCTCACACAAATGTTTTACAGCACCTTTATACATTATTAACTCTAACTATTATTATCTACAGGTTAGGCTAACGAGGTCAGGACACAAACTGTCAAGTGTTCCTATCTGACAGAAGTATTCATAGGTCCATGTAAATTTGTCTGTAGACTACAGTGCTCACCATAAGACTTCACATCATATTAAAAGCAAGCTGCAAGATGGTCAACATTAAGAAAAATCCTAAGGAGACGCATTCTATTTAATTTCCCACTGTAGTCTTTAAATTCTTGCTACATGTCCCTGCCTTTAAAGAAATGACAGTAAATTTAATGCCAGACTGTTCTTAGGAGGAAAATCTTTTACTCCTACTTACAATATACGCAGTAAATACCAGTTTTTGTACTGGGACTTGCCAGTAAGTCTCACCCCTGACACAGAGTGTCTGTTCATACTCAGTTTTTGGCTGCACTGCCACAAATGCCAACAAAGGGACCAATTAATGAAAACTTTCTTGATACATTCCCAGTGGATGCATGTCCGCCTTGCAGAAGGTACTTTGACAACATTCATCTCGCACAGGCCAAATGGTTGCTCTGTGGTAGCAATTAAGACACCACCAGCCTTGGCTAGATTTAAACCAACAACCAAATCTGTGTAGGTCTGACCAAATGCTCACAGAAATCAAGAGAGATTAACTTCTAAAGAAGGGCTGGATTGGTTCATACAACTCCATCAATTTATCTAGTTACTGATACACTATGTGGACAGACTTATTAGAAAGAAATTACAGTTCTTAAAATACAATTCCTTAATCTGGCCACACGACCACGAAATAACATGGCACATTGACATTGTCTAGATTTGTCCACTTTTTATTTTCTCTTTCCTCAAAAAGAGAGTGTTCAATCTTGATAACTAATTCCCAGAGCTTTGGAATCAAGTTTAGACAATTAACCTCAGTGCAGTATCCCTCCTCCTCCTACAATCAGCTTGAAATGAGAAGAGTTTTGTTGCTTCTAATACTTTGATCCACCAGAGTATATCTAAAAGTCTCTTACTTGTGAAAATTAGATGAATGCAATAGCTAGTGGAAAAACCTTGCTTCTGTGGCAAGGTCATACAGACTTCAGGTGTTTGACAAAGGATACCCTTCTTGAAATCTTTATCCTTTAAATTGCCTAAGCCCTACAGCTCGTGATTATTATCACAAAACAAGGCATTCTGAGAGCTCAACAAATTTATATTTTGAGCTCACCAAGACAGTAAATTTGTGCATCTGAAATTCTACAGCCTAGCACAGTATAGGACAGTGAGTCCTCCTCCCCAGCCCAACCCCAGAAAAACGGCAAATACCCAGTTATGTACTATGACATAAGGCTTGTGGCAGTATTTTTGAGCAAATTATACAGTATGTACTGAAAGTTCCAGACCAGCTGATAGAGCACCAGAATACAAAGCTGAACAGTTTCACTGCTGGACATAGCACAAAAAAAGGGAACCATATAATGCAACTTAAACACTCCAGGAGCTATATAATTACATATGAAGTTAACATTTGTGTTAATTTTTACATACATTCTCACGCTGAATAGTTTAAGCCACAAATCCCTATCAGCATATAATAAAGACATGTATTCCATATTAACTACACTGTGTATATGGCAGCTATATCTGAGCAATCAAGTACACCAGCTCCAAAAGAACATTTACTCTAGGCACAGGCATGATGTGCTGACTAGAATGCTAGCTGGTATGCTTTATGGCTGAACTCTTTTTCTTGAGGAGTCCATTCTGTGATGGATTTAAATCAGAACACAGTGATACTGAATTATGCAATTATTTATTAAAATAGAATTTGAAGTTTTGTTTAACAATTTTAAGAAAAGCTGGTGTTTTATCCACTTTTGTTGGTCAGGAGAAAAGCTAATAAATATACGTGTGGCTCCCACCCTGTGGCACTCACTGAAAGGTCACAGAAAGAAGCCATTTTCCAACTTTGCCATCCAATACCATTAAATTAGGTCAAGATGAAAAACACACTTACATGTTTTACAATAAGCTAAATGATTTATTCGTGAAAAGTATTGGAAAAAAGAAAGCAGCTTATTTCAGTAGAACAGAGAAGCTTTAACTGAAGGAAAAAACCTCATTTTGAAAAAATGCTTTGAACATGTAAACATTAAACTTTCCTCCTATCATGGGAGGAGGGAGAATTTCTGAATGAATTGTAGAAATTAGGTATCAGAATATTTATACACTAGAAAAAAAATAATTACCAATAGCCAAATAATTCTGGCAGTACTATCTTGAAAAACTCAAAATGCTTTTCAATTCAAAACTACTTAATTTTCAGCTGAAAAACTACTTCAAACTAACATCTACTAGCAAACCAGTTGGTGTAGAACATTAAAGCCTTGTGGTGCTCCCTGCTCTTAACTTACAGTAATTTTGCTTGCCATTGTATCACATGAGCCATCTGGCAACCTTACAGCCCTAGCATTTCAGGACGAGATACTATTCCAAAAATCAGGAAAAGCAGCATACTTTTAAAATAATTGCTTCACCTAACTCCATAACTTGCAGATCACCTCTTAAATAAAAAAAATCCAATCAAATGAAAGGTTACATGTGTTTGTTTTTTTTTTTTTTTTTTTTTTTTTTTTAAGAAAAAGATATACAAAACAAAGACTTGATACTCTGAGTTGCCATGAAGTATTAAGCACCCCCAGCCTTCCCTAAATTTACAGCGGAAAGTGAAGTTTTTCAACAATGAAGATTACCTTCACTGAAACTATGCTCAAATATTCTCTTTTAGTTTTTCTGTTTTTCTATGAGCTTGCTTTGCATATGAAGGTGTCATACAGGAGTCCTCCTGAAGCAACACTACACTCTGCGTTCTGTGGCCTATATGGTTCATCAGGTACTAATTAGATAGCATGTTCTGTCAACACTTCCTTGCTCTTCTTCCATTAATTGATCATCCTGCCAAATTAATACAACACAACTTCCAAACTCCTTGAACTCCTTTACCTGTGAGAAAGAAGAATGAAGGGAGAAAAAAAAAAAACCTCCAAATGGTCACAAGGTAACTGCACTTGTCCAGGATCTGGAGCAACAATAAAAAGACTATGCTGAAAGGTAAATTATGTTCCTGCCAACATTCTCTTGAGCCTAAGTTTACTCTTTTTCTTAGATAAACACACAACCATAAAAGAGCATACTTCATCTAACAGACTATATTAACTTTAAAAATGGCTACAGCTTATGAAAAGGCAAAGGGGTAAAGGCTTCAAAACTAAACACACAACCATTAATGGCATTATCTGCAAATGATCTGAACAGGTATATGTTATCACCGTCGGATACTATATATCAGAAAATACGTAATGAATATTGTGCAGAAACTATAGTATGATAATCCCACCTATATATAGAAGAGTCCGAAGAATGGCTGCCCTTACAGGCAGTCAGAACAACCAATCAGCATTTTATAAAAATTGCAAGAAATAATACATGTTTTCTCCACTTATTACATTGCAATAAAGATTGCAGGAGATAAAAACAAACAACAAAGCAGTTTCCAATTACAACACACTACTGCCACCTAATGCTTACTGGAAGGTTACATCAAAAACCTTGTCTCAGCACTACACTAGCATTATGAAAAATGGAGACCAAAGAAAATTTAAAAAGTCTGTAATTGCTATTAAGCATCTCCTTCACAGTTCCTCCCCTACATCTACTGATGTGGTCCTATCCTCTCTTGTATGCAAAGACCATAACACACAAAATGCATGTTCAGTGGGCTAAATATGAGAGAGACTCAAATGTTTAATCTTTTAAAATGTCAGAAAGCAGACTTATCAGGATACCCACATAAACAAGTACAAGAGCATTCATCAGATCAGAGTCCATGCTTGTTTACAAAAATGTATGTGTTAGGAACTGGTAAGTTACCAGTACAGTTCAGCCTTGAAAAGCTTGTAACAGCAAGTATTTGATTTATTTTTATTTTTTTTTTTTTTAAAGAGGTGTGGTCTCATGCTAAAACAGCACAAAATTACATCGAAGGTGCTTTCCTTATTTGGGTGACTTTGCAACAAAGCACTCTCTGACATGTGAAACTTGTTCATTTCCATGAAAAGAACAATTCCAGGTCTTAAATTTGCTTTCCTTACCCATAATCAATCTTTTCAACATGTTCACTCAATTGGCAGAAGTTAGCAGGGAACGTGGAAGTAGCCTGTTTTTTCCACTTGTAAAGAGGAGAAACAAAGTGAAGAGCTCCTTGTGACATTCAATCTTTTCATACAGAAGTGGATTTAAATTCCCCCAAAGGATATCTATCCAAAGACAGCTTGACAAAGGAGCAAAGAATTTATCTTCTTGATTCATTACTTCAGTCCATCTCCTCTTCCTTTTTCTTCCCCCAAATAAGATCTTCAGGCTTTTTAACAACTTTAGCCTTCTCCTACCTGATCTGATTATCCACAGATTCCAGCCTCCACTGCAGGATGATTCTTAGTCCAAGGAAGTGTTCCACATTTAAAGAAAAAATAAGTTTCATTTTCCTCCTCGTTTCTTCTTATGCCTTAACTGTTGTATATTTTTTCTAATATCGCTCAGTGACCAACCAGATTTTAGAAACCGTATCCATTTCTTCTTCTTTTCCTCCATACAATCTGCCACAATCAAAAATGATTATGCAAGTATCAGTCTGAGCTTCCCACACACAATATTCAACTGCTTCTATGTTTTACAAATGTAATTCATCTTCTCCATACTTTCCGGGCAGAGATAACCACTGTTGTATGCAACATCCAGCACATCAGCCCTCCAAGCTCACTTGGGACAAGAGAATCATCAGAATAGAAATATTTCAGATAATAGTATTGCTGCTGTGGCTGTTACTGGGAGAAAATACTTGCTGTGAATCAAGGTTTTTGTAGCAAGTCATCATCAAAAGAACAAAAAATAGTAAGAAAGCTTTTCATAAGATTTTAATTATTCATCACCTAATGACTTATTTTGAAAGAGAACACCCACAAACATCCCAACTTACTTTATTTTAAAAATAAACAATTTTTAAAAGCTGCTATTAAACATACACAGCAATACGTAGCAGTTATGTAGACTACAGAACTGGCATTCACTAATAGCAGCGCAAAGAAAGGATGGTACTATCAACGCATGCTGCCAATTCTTGAAAATTACTGGAGTCCTCAACAGTACAACAAAAAAAATAATCATGGAATAAATTATACCGTCCCAATCTCATCAATTTGCTTCCTTTTTTTTTCCCCCTCAAGGCTAACACACATTTTCTGCTTAAAATATGCTTAATGTATTTTAAACTTCCTCGACCCTCTCTGATTAAGCCAAGATTTTCACCATACTGTTTTCTTTCACATTTAAATTACATAGGTTGACAACCTCAATTTCTGACTAAGGTGTTGAATGGTTCTATTATTCACTGGAAAATCTTAATCTTCTGTCAAGTTGGGCATGAATTTCAGCTGAGATCCATCTAAAACAATGTGAAGAGGTTTGCTTTTCCTCCTCTGTACTTAGTTGTTTGCTGCCAGAAACCCCAACTTTTGCATACTTATTTTTTATATTTAACTGCAGTACTAAGAGGATTGCCATTGTAATTTTCACTATACTTTTATAGCCATAAACTTCAAATTCCATGGAAACAGTAACATTTAATTCAATGCTACTTGTAAAGCCCTGTGATTGCAAAGCTGGTCTCACATTGAAGAGTATTTCTCATTATAAATTACCTTTTACTCTACAGTAAGTTATTAAAATGTAAAGGTTGCATCGTGTATGACTAAAATCCTTTTCTTACACAATTGCTTTTAACCACACTACAGAATCACGATCCTACCATTCTGACCTTACACTCTCAGTGGCATTAACTACAGGAAGTGGGTCTTCACTTTGTTCGAGGTAATACTCCATGAATCTGCTACTTTACTCAACACTCTGGTTCCTTCTGGAAAATCAAATAATTGCAGATTCTTGTTTAGAAAACTTACTCATGACAAGAAAAATAACCTATTGCATTGTCAACAGAAACAGACATTTCTGTAGCAGCAGTAAAGAGCCTCAGAAAACCCTAAATAACAAACTCTTGCTTCTTTTGCCATCAGCCCCATTCCTCAGCCTCTCAAATCAATCTAACCCCACTACTAGACTGAGATGAGTTCAACAAAAGAGCAAGTCATTACCTCACATAATGTTCCTATTAAATATTTACATTTCTAGTCTTTTTCAGCTCTTGAACAAAGTTAATACTAGAAATAATATGTAAAAGTTACAGGTTACAGCAAGAAAAAAAGAAAATCAACTCTGGTTGTATTAATAGAAACAAAGATAAATTTGGCTAACAAAAGTATAAAAAACAAGGACAGGAAACAGAAGCTATAGTATTCAGAAAGTAGATCTTCAGAAAGCTTTTCCTTCCCTGTTTTTCTGCTCCTATAGCTCCTTATTTTCCTATGAAGAGCCAGCCAAGAGCCTCTCAAGCCAGTTAAAAGGCTTTTGAAAACTATGCTACAACACAGGAGGAGGTAAGACTGAAAAAAAAAAAAAAAAAAAAAAAGGCAAAAAATATTAAAGAAAGGAAAAAAATGCAACATTTTAATACTCACAGGAGTATGAGGGTAAAAATACAAAGGGAATTTTAAAAGCTCCTTATATATTTCTGACCCCTGTACTCACAATGTACACTGTTAAATGTCACATTAAACAGCATTCAGTTGTGGTAAGTGAATATAATTATTACTAACCTAGTCATGCAATAATTTCAGTTACATGAAAGATCAGAAAACTAGTTTAGGCAAATGCTACCTTCATGTGAAGCAAAAGGATAATCTTCTATTGCATTATAAAAAATAGAGTTGCATAACCTACTGAAAAAACGAGCATAAACTTTTCCAGCTGACACACACTGTAGTGGACAGAGGAAAACCCACAGGATGCTATTTGCTGGCTGAGTAACATCTGGCAGAAGGGCAGGGACAGGCAGTTCGAGGCAGCAGCCTTCAGCTGGAACAGTGACTTGCACTTTCTGCAGTCTAAGAAAGTCAGCAACTGATAGCCAAAACTAAGAACGGCTGAGCACAAAGCGGTTTTTGTTGTTCTCCCTCCCTGAGATGACTGCCAATAAAGCAGTATTCCAAAACAAAGCGTACCACTAATTTTTAAATGTATTTGGATTGCCTGGCCTGAAAGAAGCCTGACTTAAATATAATGCTGATCACCTAGATTCCAAAATAATTGAAGTTCCTAAAGCATTTCAGCTTCAGAACTCACTGTGGAAACTGAGGCTCAACCACCACATTTTTATTTTTTTTTTTTAATTTATATATTAGTGGACATAAATATCTAAACAAAAACTTTTGAAGTGCAATGCCAGTGTTACAGTTATTTCATCTTTCCCTATCTCTAGTAGAAATACACCAACCCTACTGCCTCAACCTTTAAAATCAGAAGGCACGAAGTATGCTATGATTATTGCTGAAGGTATGTACACTCCTTTATTTCATCAATATCACAGCAGCTTAAATAAAAACTCAATCTTACTTCAAAATTGCACAGCTATGGTGACCAAACATTTCCAAACCCAATCCAAACAGCCACGTAAAATCTAGCTTGGATTGGATTTACTCACAATGGAAGTTGCCTTCAGGTCATCATATCTGGACTGATCACTGATTTGGTGTTAATTGAATTTCTAATTCGAGGTTGGTTGAGTTTAGCAAATTCCTCCATTTGCAGTAAAGAAACAATTTTGACAGTGTGTCCTCATAACTACTAAAACTAGATTTTTTCCAGATGATTCAAGAAAATCACATGACAATAGGATCCTCTGGTCACTCAACAGAACTTATTATTGATCTTTTTACCATTTGTATTTAATAAGCACTTAATACAGATGGTCTCAGTCTTGACACAACACCACCATTTTGGGAAAGGACAGTCAGAGATATAGTTGAAAAGGTAAAATCACCATCTAGAATGGAACAGCAGTTGTAAAGGAATAATCCAACGTTTGCATTACTTAAGTTTCAATACCAATATTTACCAAAGATTTACCAAAGAGAAGCCTACCAAACCTGTATTTTGCATTGCTTTTCTGTAGCAGTAGGAACTGTTACTGGATTGCTGACAAGGTAGGTACCTCTTAAAACAAGAGCTCTTGTTCAGCCTCTCCTTAAAACGCATACCTAGTTAATATTTAATGTTTCATTTTATGTCAAAAAAAAAAATAAATCACTAAGATGCTGCTCAGAAAAGTTGTTCATCTTTACCTTCCTTGACCATGGACATTCTTAGGTCATAAATCCAACCAATGCAGACTGAATTTTCTGGATAAAGATAATTTATTGGGATTAACAACGAAGGGTGTTCTGTATTTTTAATACCCAACTATTGATTTTTCAGCTTTGAAACGTTGCTTTAACGTATTGAAAAGTAAATGACTGAGATGAGTTATCTAAATGACTAGCAAGACTATAGCAAGAAAGCACGCCCTGGACTTCCTTACTACAATAATGCTGACTATCCACAAAATGTCACATAAAAGGTAGAAGGAATAGAACTCACTTCTTCATCAAATCAGCTAAATGAGTTCATGACTGTTGACCATTTGAGATTTATGCAAGGTGAGAAAGCAGACATGATCAACCAAGGCAAGAAGTCAAAACATGGAAGGGTGGGGAAGTTATTAAAACATCCAGGTCTTCTAATGCACTTAGCACATTCTACCTGCACGTAGAACAGAACAGTTCAATTCAAATGGACCTTCAAAGACCACCTTGTCCAACTGGCTGACCACTTCAGGGCTTACCACAAGGTCAAGCATTTTACTGAGGGCATGACCCAAGAGCCTCCTGAACACTGGCAAGTCTGGAGCATCAACCACCTTGCTAGGAATCCTGTCCCAGTGTTTGACCACCCTCACGGTAAAGGCATTGCTCCTCAAGCCCAGTCTGGCCCACCCGTGGCACAGTTTTGTGCCTCTCCCATGTCTCCTGTCATCGGTTAGCAGGGAAAGAGAGCAGCATCTCCTTTTCCATTTCTCTTCCTCAGGAAGTTGCAGAGAGCAATAAGAGGAGCCTCTCAGCCTCCTCTTCTCCAGACGAGATAAACCAAGCATCTTCAGCCTCTCCCTACTATAAGTACTTTCCAACCTTTCTACCAGCTTTGTTGCCCTCCCCTGGATGCTCTCAAGGTCCTTAACATCCATTTTATATTGTGCAGCCCAGAACTACACACAGTATTTAAGGTGAGACCACAGAGATGCTAAATATAGTGGGAGTACCACTTGTTGAGTGGCTGGCTAGGCTGTGTTTAATGTACCCCAGAGTGCAGTTTGCCCTCTTGACTGCTCTTCTGACTTTAAAGTGTTTAAAGCTGAAGGAAAAAGTGAATGTGCTGCTTTTACAAATTTCCATAATAGTTACATTACATATGTGAAACTTAAGGCAAAGGCGCACACAGATTATTTAAATAAATCTTAAAAAAAAAAAAAAAAAAAAAAAAAAGCGTAAGTCCTATATCATACTATAAACATTTATTTTTGTTTCTGGTCAATAAAGATCACAAATTCATAAGGTGCATGTTAGGTATTATCTACATTACTTCAATAGCAATCTGGGAAATATCAGACCATTTAAAAAAGCACTAATCACTTTTTCAGCTTCAACACAAATATGGTCAATTTCATTTAATAGCAATAAGAGATCCTTAAATAAACGCTGTTATTGCAAGGTGATGGATTCTACTATTAACATTTATTGTCTTTCAAACTCATGTTCTGGGATTATAGCTTCTTTAAATAATCGACCCAGTACTTAAAATTTCGAAAGTAGGCACTTAAATACTTTGATTTGAAAATGCTGAACATCTCGAGGTGCTCTTGACTGTGGATGCTCATGTTTCAGAGTAATCAGAACATTTACTGATGTGAAAAACGTTATGCCAGCCTTTTTATCTCCCTTCTTTGTGCTTTAAACCATACCTTTTTCTACATTATTTTTATTTCTGATTTCTCACTCAGGAAATGAGACAAGGAGTACACATCGTAACACAACACTACTTCAGTGCGTCTTCATAATTGCTCATAGAATACTTGCAAATATTAAGTGAAAAAAACATCTTGATGGAATTTAATATTTGCTCTTAAGATTTTGTTTTTAATCAGAATTGTAATTTTATAGTTCCTCAGGACACAGTGAGCATTTATAAACATGGAACACCTATGAAAGCACTTTTAAGTAGTGATTTCTGGAACACTGAGATCCTGTTTTATATATAAATAAGCTATTAAACGATTTTTCAAGTCCCATCTTGAAAACACACCCACTTATATCTTAATAAGATCATAAATAGTAAATCAGATGTAAAGAACAGCCCAAATAAAACTTCCCAGAGAGCCAAAAAGACACTCCTTTGCATCAAACTTTGTGGCATACCTTTCTGTTTGTACTGACAAATTACAAAATCTATTTTCTATAACATAGCTGAACTAGATAAGCACAAGGATCTGTGAAGTACCTCTAACAAGCACGTTGCTAATTCAAACAAAGAATGACAAACCTGCAAAGGCTATTAAGAAAATAGTAAACACACCGTGTAATTTTCATTACGAAAAGTACTGTTTTGAGACTTCTAAAAAAGATGAAAACATTTTGAGGTTTGTAAGATTCAGATTCTCAGCTTAAACTCATCATGAGTTCCTCAGTAGGCACATCATTTTCAGAATAGTACTGAATTTAGTTTGCGACAAACTTTAAGACAGTAACTATGCAGGTAGCTTTTCAACTTATATATATATGACATCCTCTGCAATTCTTGTGATTGCAAAATTTAGATGTGTACATAGATCTGATATAATACAATAGATTTATATCTTTCCAGAGATAGCTGTCTTTCCTCTACACAAACTCAATGAAACAATCTCTTCTTGAAATTATTTTGCTTCATTAAATTAAATTTCTATTAACATCCTTTTTTATTGTTGCTGACAGTCGTTCTCACCTATGCTTAATGCTCTTTGTTTTAAAATTTTCTACTCCTTCAAACAGATTAAGGGATCATCTTAACACTTTGTATTTACATACACACACCACCCCTTCTGATAAACAGATAATCTTTGTAACACTGTGTTAAATGGCACATTTTATTTCCTTTCCATATTAAAAATAAGAGCTTCCTGCATTCTCCCTGCTCAAATTACATGGATTTTCTTTAAGATTAGGGCATACGTTGGAACAGCAGCATATAATTTTCCTGCACAATAATTTTTTTTCCAGTTGAAAGGTATCCTATAATATCATCAGCATCAACAGGAACAGACACCTGATTTTCAGCTAGACAAAGCTTATGTGTTCGGCGACTTTATTCCCTGTGAAAAGCAGCTTTCAGATACCAAGCAGCAACATGAAAATTTGAAAACAATCTAGCAACTCATTCTTTGACCACAAAATGCTAGGCCAAAATAAGAGGGAAAAAAACATTATCAGTAATAAGATCGTGTAATTTCTGATTTTTGTTAATCTAACTTTACCCTCTGCTAATTTCATGCACACTCAGAAATTGAACATAGGCACTGCCCTTCCTAAAGGCTGTATGGATCCCCTGAAATGGTAAGTAAATGCATTCACTCAAGTAGAGTGCATATGCACGGTTTCATTTGTTATGGGTTATTAACCCATTCCATCAACTCATTAGAATTGATAAAAATAAGTTGAATTTCCAAAAGTAACCATTTTAAAGAGAATTTGTCCTTACAAAGCTGAAATTCAAACATTTTTACTTGCTTACTACTTTAAGGTCACTCCAGAGATGTAAGGGCAAATGTAGTTATCTTTTGGATGACATATGGCAAGATCTCCAACTCTTTGTAGCTTTGGAAAGTTACATCTGCCTGTTCATTCAAGATGCTAAGCATATTTTCTGTGTTGACAAACACAGAAAATAGCAGATGGCAAAAAGCAAATGCTCCATGTGAAGCAGTGGGGATCATCTGAAGAAAGATGAGGCTCCAACATTTGCCATTTTATTTTTAAACATAATTCTACAGTTAAAATAAAATTCCACCATTTATTATGCTTGATGCTGCTGAACATCTGTGACCAGAATATTCCCCACAACAGAACGAATGTTACATTAACTGCAATTAGTATGGGAGATGTTATGAATTTTTTACGAACTTCATGAACTTTTGGATTTTAACGTAATTAGCACAGTACAATTAAGTTAAATTCTGCTGCTACACATAAGCCAGAAAGCTTTCTGGACTCACCAGATAACATATCACAAAATCTTTAAGCAAACTGTACGTGGTAGCACTCATCACTCACCCCGGCTTTCTACGCTGGAATTACTCTGCTAAGCCTACCTGCTCTGTTCTCACCACCATACATGAAAACGTCTGGAGCACCTGCACATAGACCTGTTCTCTGCCCCCACCAGTACTACTACCTCCAGTAGCAGCTTTAGAAAACAGTAAGCGACCATTTCATGAGTCAGAGGCGTGCAGCTGCTAAGAGCTCCAAGTACAAGCTCTGCTAGGGGAGCAGGGAGATTACTTTAGATGAACAGGACGCCACAGGTAAGTTGAGAGGTCCAGTACTACACTAACAACTAACAGGGGATGCACAGGGAATAATGTCAGGATAGGACAAACATACAGTAACACTTCCCTTATATATTGCACCAATATTCAGAAGTCCACAGCTCATGGCTTTCTAGCTCAGAGCCAGTATCATTGTGCTAACATACCACAGCACTTTTCTTCTAGGAACTAACAACTTCTTTAACCATGAAACCCTCTGGACTCAACAATCTCTGTGGCAATGGCTTTCACGCTGTAACTACATATTGTAATCTCCCGTTGATCCTATAGTCAATGAGATTATTAGGTACATATAAACAATTCTTTTATTACCACTGCTCAGACTGTATGTTTACAGACAAAAGACTGTGGTAGATGCTGCATCTGTAAACAGAACAACAAGTCGAGTCTGTGGTAGCTCTACTAAAAATAATAGGTTGAACAGAGACAGGATGTATGCTAACAATAACTGACAAGCAACAGATCTGCCTTGAAAAAAACACATACAAGTCAGGAGCAGCATGGCTTTTTAGTCAGAAAAACAGATCCATCATTGACAGTGAAAAAATTTTGAGCCAAGCAATGTAAGAGAAAAAAGATCTTTTCTTTAACATTCCCCAACAACTTTTCAAAGAGCACTGGCCATTTAGTTTGGAAATTCACAGATTTTAAAGAAAAGCTTGTAGATTAAAATAATATTTCAATCTTCTAGAAATACAGGCAGTTGCAAACAGTGTCGTAAACACTCTGAAATACAAGTTCTCACTTCATAGGCTTCCACTAGCTACATAATAGTATGGCAATGTAGCACTGAGGGTCAGTTTCACGTGAGGAAAGACATAGTTTCAGTTCTGTTCTACTTGGTGGCAAACAACTCTGAACAACACTTCATGTACAATTTTAATATCATTATTACATACTTTCACAGTTAAAGAAATACATTAATTCCATTACAATATTCGGCTGAAGTTAACCACCTATCTGAACAGAAAACGTATTTTATGTTGTGGTTCCCACTATTGCTTTCATCAAGGACAAAGACTAATACTAATACTGGTAAAATGTTGTTCACATTTTACCAGTAACTCCATAAAACAAAAAACATCAGGAGGTCTGAAAAAACATCTTAGTTCTACTTGTGGCTGAAATAGAAGCTTGACTTCCAATGCACTCTACTACATTGATTTTTCTAACATTTCATAGCAAGTACCTCTATCTGCCTGCACATGTTTTGTGAAATTTATAAACCTAGGACTCTAAGTACACAGATCTAAGTTTCAGACAAGGTTCATAAAGAAGTAAGTTAGTATGAGCCATTGAGAAGGAGCAGATGTACAGCAAGGTTATTCAAGCAATTCGTCTAAGAATAACAGTATCAAAATGCGTTCATTTGGAACACGTTTCCCATCAGTGAAATTACCTTTAAATACAGTTTTCGCAGGGGCTAAATAAAAATAAACAAAAAGCATGAATTTATTTAAGCTTTGCCAATTCAGGGGAGACTGAGTTCTGTTATTCTCTTTAACTCACTTAAAAAGCCCAGCTTCCTACCACACTCACTCTGACACATCAAACCAAGCATGATTAGGCATGCATATGTGCTCTAAAGCCTTGACAATACTAATAGTCTAGTTAGCAGCAACCTAAAAGAATATAAGAAAAGTGAGTTCTGCTCACCTTCTTTCTTCTCTACTAGGTTGCCAATTTTCATTAAGCTTAGGAATTTAATTATCTCAGGACTTCTGTTTGTCTATCAAGTTTGGTTAAAAAATTGTCAACAGTATCAAAAATGCATGCCTAATCTTGCTCTTAAAAGCAGATTCAATCATCTCTGGAGCAAAAAGCTCTTGAAAGACAGAAAATGTTCATTCAAGAAAGAGTAGAACAGAGGAACCAAGAATAATATGAAGTAATTTTGTAGAGCTCTTAGATTCCTGTACACGAAAACCAAGAAGCCAGCAAAAATGAGAAGAATTCACAGTCTTAATGCATGACCAAAGCCATGACTATAAAAAATGCACTAGAAGCATCAAAGAAAACCTAAATTGATATTCACATATTTTCCTCACATATATTTTCTATTCCATTACTTAAGACTATCAGAAAAAAACGTTTTTGGTCTTTAAACCTGGCTTTTACATATTCAAGGGTTTCATCTGGGACACTGTAACTACAGGTGTGACAGTCGTACCTGTAGTACCATAAGTACCTATTAGCACATTTCATGACTATGTGCTACAATTACTTTTCTTTTTTTGACTTGTACATCCAATTACGTAGCACTAGATGAATGAGTATTTGACATAGTTCATTCATGACTGTTTAGGAAGGCTGGAAGACACATCAGAGTTTTGGAAACTGAATAACTCAACCTCTGTTTGGGACATAAATTCTGGATATTTATTAAACCATCCTCAGTGAACCAATATTATAAACTCACTCCAATTAACCACGTTTATACACCAAAGCTAAAAACAAAGCCTACAGTTATTATTTTACGGTTTTTGAAAGTTATTTTTGCACATCTCAAATAATAAAAACATACTTACTAACAAAGCAAGTCTTTGGTACTTCCGTTTTAGTTCTCCTGGACTGTCTGATGGCTTTGCACCCAGGATTTTGTACCAGTCCTTTTGTGTTATCCTTTCCAAGGCCATACTTATGGCTTTGAAACTATTTTTTTTTTTAGTGCTGTGTAAAAATAAACAAATAAAATTACAGTTTGAAAAAGAAAATTAGAAAAACAAGAACAAGAAAACGTTAACAGGCTAGATGACCATGAAACAGGTTACAGCTCTCAAGCACATCGACTGCCTTATCTGAAAATCTACTGTGTAAACACCAGCTTACTCGTTCACATGGCCCATTCCACCCCATAGGGTACACGTCATATGGAAAGGGATTTAAATTACAGCTTTCTGTCCTAGTTCTAAGTACATTATGTTTTTAGAAGCTGTTCAGACTCTTTTAGAATTGATTGAACTGCAAGATTAGAGTTTAATCTCGCAGTTTAACTGTCCTAACTACTTTGAACCTACCCGCGTTTTAGGTAACGTACACTTCTTATTTTTAAGCAATGCTGTAATTTGCATGTTGAAGAGTAAAGTACAGCAGAGAGTCAACCCTTGATGAGATAAGTGCAAGATCACAACATCTGCCTCACATCCAGATATTCACAGTGCGGCCCCTCCTTCACCCTGCCTCTTCAGAAGACAACTTTTTTAGTAACAAAGTACCATATAAATATATATATATAAAAAAAATAACAAACAAAAAGCCCACAACGCTTTTAGGAACGCGGGGCTGGGGCTGGCCCCCAGCAGCCTCCCCCCCCCCCCCCCCTCCCCAACGCCGCCTCAGCTCGGCGCGACCGTTGGGCACCAACGGACGGCGGCGCGCGCCCCCCGCCCCTCCGCGCCCACCTGCCCCGCGCCTCACGGCCCCTCCGCGCCCGCTGCCGGTGCCGGTGCCCGGCGCCCCTCGCCCCGTCGGGAAACAGCTCCCGAAGAGCGGCGGGGGCGGCGCGGCGGGGCTCGCCTCGCTTTGTTTCCGCCCGGACAGCGGCGGCGAAGGCACCGGCAGGAAGCGGAGCGCGGGCCGGGCTCGACGCGGTCTCCATGGCGACGCGCTGTGAGTAACGGCCCCGCCCCGTCACCGCCCCTGCCCCTGCCTCACGGGGCGTCCTGGTGCCTTGTATGTGCAGAGCGCGCCTCTCTGACGAAATTTTTCTTCACAGTGTTAGAAATAAAGCGATCTTCTGTGCCTTTGCCCCTCTCGGTGTTATATTTTGAGGTGTTTTGAGGGTTGGTCTTCGTTGGTCATCCTGTCTGGTCTTAATGGCTTGTGAAGCTCTTGGCTGGTCTCCAGGCAATTTGGTAGTCTTTTACTGCTAGAGATACCTAAATTGTATTACTCCAAGATCTGTTAAAATCAAACTGGTATTCAGGAGAGAGCAGGGCCAAACTCCTCCCTTCTCCTTTTGATAGCTTCCACCTGGTAAGCCTGCGTGTAGCTAAACCCAGCCATAGGTTTTGTTGATTTTTCCCCTTTTGTTGACAAAACAAAGCCAAGCAAGTGGCATGGTAAGTGAGAGAAACTTACCCTGAAAGCCTGGGATGAAAGGAAATGGACATGGAAATTATGCAGGAGGTCTGGGACTGCTGTCCCAGAATTTGGAGGTACAGGAGATACAGGACCCAAGGCCGCAACACGGCAGGCTTTCTTTGTTGTTTACATATGTTAAATTATTATTATGCAAAGAAGTATTAATTCATTGATTAATCTATTCATTTCACTGGAGTGGGATGCCTCAATGTCATTAGTTTTCTTCTCTTGTTTACTGTTAGATAATACGTGCGTAGGTTATATTTTTTATCATTTTTTAGAATATTTAACATTTTAATAGATGCTTTTTTTTGAACTGACGCACAGTATTGTCTTTTGTTGTAATAGCAGTACAGAGAAATATTTTTTTTAAGAAATTAACTGCACCACCAATGTAATAAAAGATGAGGGCAAATGATGAATGGGCCCCTTCTTACCTAATTCTTGTCAGAAACAGCTGAAACATCCAGACTTTTTGAATTTTATTTTATTTTTTTTTTTACTTCTGAAGACAATTGGTATTTTCCAAAATGTTGCACAGACTATTAAAGCAGGTTTTTTGTTTTGTTGTTGTTGTTGCATTGGTTTTATATTGCTGTATATGTGTAGAAAAGAGATACACGTAAAAAAGAACAAGCCGTATGAAAATCAGAAGGTGGGTTTTTCTACAATTATTTTCCATATAGAACACTTCTTTTTGCCTTATGCAGTAGTGCTTTAGCATCCAATGTGTACTAACACAAACAAGCACTGAGTATATCTTTATTTTTTTTTGTTAAATATACCAGATAGAGTATGTTAAAGTCTTGCACAGATAGATGTTTTCTAGTTGTTCTTTATTTTTTCCAAATTTTTATGCGGCAATTAATAAGTGCAATGAACTAATATGGCAGCTAATGATACAGTATTTCCCACTGGGGTCTTGCCAATGGCCTGATGTTTTCATTCTGACCAGCTGAGTACATTCAGAAGATTTATTTATTTATTTATTTATTTTTCCAAACGAAGTTTTCTGTCAGGGCTATGGTAGGCAGTTGGCTCAAACGAACAGGCAAAGTGAAGATTTCAAATTCTGTTTCTTGGAAATGATTGTTTTGTCTGTAAGAGAAAATAATTTGTTCAACTTTGGCAATGTTAGACTTCTTTTTTTTTTAATCTTGATATTAAAAATCAGTGGAAGAGGATCAATGTATTGATCCAGAATGCATCAGTCAGGAGAGCTGAATGTTAAGTTCTTCCAGAATTTGTTTTAATTGGGTCAGATTTGTCAACAGGAAAAAAGAAAAACAAAGTTTAGTCTCCCAGGAGATGTGGATATGATAGACTAAATGTCATAATGATGTGAACAAATGAGATGTAACATGCACTGAAAATATATGTTTTCCATTAAATTTCCACAAAAATGATTGAAAACGTCTTGGGAATTATTTAAGCAATTTACAATATTGTTTAAAAAAGGTACATCTGGGCACACTGAGTACGGTCTTTTGTCGTTCATTAGCAATGTATTTAATGAGGGTTTTTTTAAGTGATAGATAGTTAAGGTAACAGACAAGTGACAGATTGTTTGTCTTTAACGATTTCCCTATTTCAGGCCCATTACAAAGCAATTAGAAATCTGACAGCATTTTTACTCTGCATTACTGATCATCTAAAGTGATGAGAAATGAGAGGTGATGAATATTAATTGTATATTTTCATATAATTATCATAAATTATTACCTTGTCTAGTGTGCTGCAGGTGGAGTAAACAATGGATGAAAATTCAGTCAAGTTTGATAATTTGAAAGATTTTATGACTTAGATTTTATTTTTTGTCTTTAAAGTGTGGTGTCAATCAGTTTAAACCAGGCACTGTTACTGAGGGAAAGACAAAGATACCCATACCTTTCCTTCCTTTGCTAGCATAGTCAGCATGGTGTTTACATGTCCTGCGCCCTGCTCCAAACTATTTGACTTTTTTAGCCTGCCCCACTTACACTGGAGCTTTATCTTTGCCTGTCTGACATTTTGCATAAATATTTATTTAATGTTTGACCATTAAAATGATATTAAAAGCCATGCACTTGACGGAACCAAGAACCAGATATTTTCATCTTTTATCACTCATTTGGTAAATATCCCTTGTAATGTATCACTTGTTTGCGCTGTGCTTTTTGTCTCAGTGGACCTCAGCTTCCATCTCATTCCAAAAATGAGATGTGTTCATGTGACTTGTTTGTTCAAAGTACAGACTTTGATTCAGATTTTGCTCTGAGGATTAAACCATCATTCCATAGTGAACTGACATTACAGAATCTTATTTGTTTCCACACACTAATGAGACTTCGTAACACCCTCATATCTCACTTGTCTCGAAAGTTTAAAGGTCGTCACTGCTTTCTTTTTAGACGGGGAGAAAGGAGGCACAAAACTTGAAGTGTGAAAGTAACAATGAATTTTTGTGTTCTGTTTTGGAATAAAAAGCTCCTATAGCTTATAGTACTTACCTTTATACTGTATCTCTTATGTTCAGTGCAATTTCAACTGCAATTAATGGAAAAACTACAAGAACAGATCATAGATGTTCCAAATCAGCTATCTAGGAAGTGTGGCTACTACTTGTTTTTCCTGGGAGATTTTTGTTGGTATGACTTATTCAGTATCACTTTAGATTTTTGAGGCAAACAAGAATGATATCCAGTTTATGCAGGGCAGCACACCTTAGGCAATGAGACAACTCTCTCTTTTCCTGCATCCCCCTGCATGTTTCTGGCTCATTGAAATGAGTGAATTGGAGAATTCACACACACACAAAAAAGGGATTATACAACTAAGTCTGTCAGAATCCGAGTACTTAAAAATGTCGGATAAAAACTGCATGTGCACAGTTATATTTTTATTGTTCTGGACTCTGCAAACTTGATAATTTAAACAAATTGCATTTGAAAAATTATATTAGCATTACTAGTGTAATATTCTAGCTTCCCAAGTTGCTGTATTACTAAGTAAGAATATGGACTGGATTGTCATCTCGTGGTGACAAATCCAACAAGAAGCTACTGTCTTTGTTGGTTGGGTCTGTGAGCATAAGAACATAAGAGTTGCCAAACTGGGTTAAACCAAACACCTACTTTGGTTAAACCAGGCACTGTCTCTGACAGTGGCATGCCTGTGGTGGATCGAAAAGGTAGAGCAGCAGTGCGGAGAACAAAGGAGTTCCTTCACGTGTTAAATCCTTCAGTATGTGATTTTTTTATATTAAAAAATTATTCCATGGGCCAACAATATGTAGTTACTAGTATTACATATTCCCATAGGAGTATTACATATTCCTATGGGAATGAAGGGTCTAGTTCATCCATCCTTGGTTAGACGTTGTCGGCGTGGTATATTCAAACCTCTATCTTCATCATGGGCTTCCTTTTAGACGTTGTCATGCTGTAAAAGGCCTAATTCCAGTTCTGATTGTCTGCAAATGGGAAAGCTAATATGGCTAGACTGGACAAATACCATGGTGTCCTTGCTGCTGATGCCTCATGTTCATTTTAATCTATGTTATTTGTGCTGTATGTAGCCAAGGTCCAACTTCGTTCAAGTTTAAATTGCACATACCTAAAAATCTCCTCTCCCACCCCCATTTTTGTGCCAGTAAGTAGCATCGTAGATGGTTTTTATAGTCTGTGATTTTAAACCCATTTAGGTCATGGAGGCTGAGTAGAATTACTTAATGAAGGATTGCATCATGCTCTTTGTGATTCTGGGACAGGCATACTTTTCTGTGGCACCCATTGCTCTCAGTATCCTTCTGCAACTCAGATAGGAAAGAGAGCCATTCTGTGCCTTTCCTTTTTCCATGGCTGATACAGAACAGTTTTAACACTCATTCACTCTCAGTTTTAAAATTGTAGTTATGCCTGGCTTGCATGTGGATATTTCAAACACAAGGACCCCTTTTCTGTTGTCCCTCTTGTTGTACGTATGTTTGTGTTCTGCTTAATCACACGCTGCTAACCATGTACATAATGCCACACGTTATATCATTGTTTCATCTTTTTAAAAAATTCCAGTAATGAAAAGACTGAGACTCTTTTTGTTGCTATAACTCGATTTTTATTCTGATATGCTTAAAACAAATGTTGAGATGTTTGAAGAGCCTTACCAGTAACAGGCATGTTTAATGTCACGTTGGTTACTTGCTAATGCAAATTGCAGTACATCTAAAGGCAATGGAGGAACAACTGTGGTGTCTATAGTGCTTGCAAACATGACAGATCGACAGTATTTCACAGTTTATGTTAACAATAGTTTCTTGAGAAATGTAATTATCAAATGAAATATTTAGCTGTGGTATTTAGATTATTCATTTTATTTTAATTGACTTTTTCCAAGATAATTGGATATGTTTCCACATATTTGTTGAAGAGGGGCACAGGGCTAATTGGCTCTTTGATTATATAGTTTATCATACTTTTGATTAACATTTTTCCATTGCATAGATTTTTTAAAGACTAAACTACATTCCGAGTATGGTAACAAGTTATAAAATGGCTTTTAGCAGTACGGTAAAGAATATAGTTGCTGTAATTCAAATACCATTTCATTTTGTATTTCTGTATTACCCAGAGGTTTTAGTCCAAGCTTAAGCAAAGCTTCTGGTGTCTTTTCAGTTTCAACTGCAAGATACGGTTGGAAGGTCCAGCTATGCTGTTCTGACGGCTAGTTGCCGCTGCAAGTGGGAGGGCGATGAGGCAGCAACCCATTTTGCGTAACTCGTCAAAGGGATCAGTTGATACGATTCAGAGGTTTTGTAGCTGTTTTCAGGGCATGGAAACAAGGGAGCAACAGATCAGTAGCAACAACCTTGGTTTATCACCTACCTGACCATTATAACTTGGTATTATTCCAAGTACGATTGTGTATTGTCTTTCTTCAAAGAGGAGAGATTTGGGGTTGTATCGAGTTCTTTGAGGACAGTATCCAATGCAGAAGGAATTGGAGAGAAGAAATCAAGCAGGATCTGGTAGATGCCAAGGGTTACGTAGTTGGGAAGATCAGTGGTATAATGAGCTTTTTACGTTTTTACATATATAAGGCTATAGTTTATTACTAAGAAAGGTAAGAAACCATCTGATGTTTGAGTTCAGAGCAGATTGTGTTACTTTTTGAGTAACACAAGGGGTATTTTATCAACAAAAGATCTTTTTCCTTGCAAAGGAGCATGGTAAAATCTCCTCTTCCTCCTCTCTTATGAGCAGACTGTCTTATGACTGTCCAGCATGGATCAAGAGCCTTTTCTTGGCTTTCATGCCTGCTCCGATGTTGAACAGATGAGAGTATATTTTTTCCTCTGGTGCAGAGTCAAACACTTTTTTTCCATCTTTACCCTCCCTGCTGCCTGTCCCAGAACAGAGCGTCTCCTCTTTTCTTTGGCAAGCACCTACTCTGTCCAGGTGTGTAGGGGAACAGAGTTCTTCAGTGTAAATTGCCTGCTAACTTGAGTACCTGCTTTCTTGGATCCAAAACTATATGAAAATACGGCAGTAAATGGGACAGGGACAAACTGTTATGCAAAAGATACACAAAAGAAGAAACTCCTTTTTGAGGTGATAAGGGAAGACTCTGTGAGAGTAAATGTTGTTACCCAGTGCTAAAAAGGATCATTTCAGCAGCTGTACTTTGAATTAATTTGGGTACATGTTATGTGTATATAATCCTCTGAAATCTGAAAAACAGTAAATGCTACACCTATCTTCCAAACAAAAACAAACACAAGGAGGAGGATTCAGGAAACACATGATGACCAGCATCATCTCAGTACTTGCAAAGACTGTGGAGCAAGTCCACACAGAAGGCATTTCTAAGCATAGGAAAGAAAAGATCACAGTCCTTTGTACTTGTAAACAGCAAACAACAAAAATCTATTGAGTGTTCAGAAAAAATACCATATGGCATGTGCCACATGGATGCACAACCTATATTGGCAAAAGATGTGTGAGTAAAGCCATTGCAAGTTTTCACTCGTCATTTGTCAAAGTAAGATGTTTAATTTGCTACCATGTGGTAAGTTGTAAAAATATAATTGAGTAAATATTTTCTTAGCATCAGTCTGAGTCTAAAGATGATGAAAAGGAAAAACGTTTAAGATGTTTTTATACCTTCTCAATGTAATATACTCTCAGTTTCAGTCAGATAAAGGGAAAAATATCTAAAAACCCTACAGATGCGTTGATTTTCAATTTTTGTCTTTCTCTAAAACTTCAGTCTTTTTTCTGTTTGTTAAACTTCCTTACTGGATCCATCTACAGCTGACTTAGTGGTTCTGGAATCTTAAAAATAGTTGTCTTCTCATGTTTCTTCAGCTAGATAGTTTCTTCACTTAGATACCAGTTATTCCTCATCAGTCCCATGGCAGACTGGAATTAGTTACAGTGCTAATAATTGACTTCAGTCAGGAGGGTTCACTGGATTTTTGTACCAATAGAGGTTTTGCTTTCATGATTGGTTTTGATAATTTGGCAATTAGTGTTGGTAAAGTTTGATGTTTAGTTTTGACGTGCGTGCTGAAGGGAAGAAATCCCGTTGTGCCTGGAGAGCGGCGGTCAGGAGCTGGGCCGAGTGCGATGGTGGGCCCAGCCAGAGTCCCGCTCCGGCAGGCCAAGCCAGGACTGTGGGGCACCAGGTACGGCCTGGGACACCAGATCACGCCTGGTGACAGGGGCTGTGGCTCCCAGTCATCGCCAGGCCTCGCCAGAAGGCATCCTGTGGGCTGGGGCCCGTGCCCAGGGCCAGGCCGAGCAGTGGAGCTTCAGCTGGAAGGCAGCTCCCGCGGGCAGGGGGCCGCCTGTGCTGGGGCCTCCCCACGAAGCTGTCTGGCAGCTCCCGCAGAGAGAAGGAGGAGCTGCCCTCAGCTGCGCCATCGCAAAGCTGGCCCCCAGCCCAGCCCAAATCCCAGAAGGGGGACGCAACCAGGCCCCGTGCAGACATTTAAGGTCCTGAGGTGCTGCTACCCCTTTTTCTCTGCTTCATAGAGAAGTGTAGCAGCAGATGGTAGCCACTTGAAGGTCTGCAAGTATACGTGGCACCCAACTTCCAATCTTTTACAGCTTTTTAATTGACTTATTATCTACCTAGCTAGTAAAACCATGCTATGACGACTCGATTATCAATTTCCTTGTGAACTCTTACTTTGGTTGAGGAAATGTACACTTATTTTTCACACTGTTTTCTTTTCCTTAGCATGGAAACTTAATTCCGAATTCCGCAGACATAGAGTATGTTTTGCCTGTTCCACGTACTGAGAGAAAATCCCATTTCTCTGGTGTTTGAGGTGTGACGTGAAGAATACTGGGTGCTGTCTAGTTTTGTGGCTAAGAGAGATGAGTCAGTGAATGCTGTCACATTCTTGTGGTATCCAAAAAGTATCGTATAAACTTTTTTTTTTTTTTTTTTCCCTGCATTAGGCATGAGTTGCCTAGTTGAGCAGTGTCGTCTTCTTTCTTCTCCTTGGGATACTGGAGGAAAATATTTCATGGCTTTCATGGTCTGGGATGGCAGGGTTTCAGTGGGGGAGGTGAAAGAGAAAGGAGAAGCAGTTTCTTTCTATTCATCAATTCAGAGATCTGGGATAAAATTTTCATTCAAGCCTTTGGCAAAATTCCCAACAATTTTAGTGTGATATGAGTTTCACACACAGCATGTATTTATTCTGTTGTTTCTTGGGATGTGCTCCTTTGAGAAAAGGTTGTAGTTTTCTAATAAACTGTTGTTGGAAACATTACTGTGAGAGGAGATTTGGCTTTCCTAATAAAAGGAAAACAATCATCACTTTCTACTGCCAGCTCTTGTATGAGTTGAGAACAGTTTCGTTTACTTGGCACCACTCAGGCAGATGTGAGGTTTGCAGTGTTATTTCTCGAAGAAGGTCCTTCCCAAAGTGATACAGACTATGTATATAAAGTTAGCCCTTAATGGGTGAGTATTATGAAGCCAGTTTCCTAAACATATTAAATGTGCAAAACCGTTAGGCTTTGCTTTGTATCATATACGTGATATATACTGTGGTACAATAAAACTGCATTTAGAATTTTCGCAGATTTTATCATGATGTTAATACAAGCCTGTACCAGCAAATGTTTCAGGATTGTAATACTTGAAACATCACATTCTCGTATGTCAATATAAATAAACATTAATACAGTTATGTGGAGCATACATGCATGTAATGGAACAATAATATAAGTGCAAATAAATATGAAATATGGCTGGCGAAAAATACTGTAACAATGCAAACAAATAGTGAGTAAACATAAGATATCCTTAACCCCTCCATTATAGTCAAGATCTGATATTGCTATTATTTTCATTTTTAATAGTAGATAAGTAAAATGCCTTTGCCATGCAGATAGTGCTTTTCTTGAGAAATCCAAAGTGCAATTACAAAAATAAAAATAATAAGGTAAATTTACATATGTAAATTTTAATGGGAGAATATTAAAGTAAATGACTATATCTTTTGAACAACTACTGAAAAAATATAAAGCAAAAAAAATGCTTGTCAAATATGCAGTATAAATAAATAATTTAGGTGAAAATGGATGACTAGATATAACAAAGAGACAACCAAATAATGAAGGGCTAAAGGGTGGTTGTTACATCTGATGTACTTCATTGTATATTGTAAGTAATTGCTATCCATAAAAAATTCCATGCCTTCTGTATAAGAAAAAGAGACAATTTGACAGGCAACACTAGTACTAAGCGACAGCAAGTACAAATCCTTGGCAACTGTCATTATCCTGCTGTTGAATTCACATCCAAAACTGTGTGATAACTTTGACCTGTATAGCTGTTGCTGAACCAACGTCTGTTAAAGTGACTATGGTTTTGACTTAGGGAAAAGAATATTTGCCATGTGCAGATTCATGTCTTAGAATAACTGAATGGGCTGTTGGCTTTTCTTTAGTATACTGTTGTTTCCTCTCTAAAGAAGAAATACTGAGAAATGTGCATTATTTAGGTAATAATGAATAATTAGAAAATTTCACCAGAGTAGAATAACAACTTTGATCTCTTGTGTATATATATTAAAAGAAAATAAATAAATCAGCACATAGGACTAACTGAAAGTAAAATTTCATAAAGAAAGTTACAGAAAGACTGCAGTGGTTTGTCCATGAGTAAGCATCAGTCTGATTGCTTTTAGAAAGAAAATAGTTGTTAGAGCTCTTTAGGTTTTTAGTTTTCTTTACATTTCTTATCCTGTTAAATTTTTGGTAACCTCTTCTCCCTCTAACTTTATCTGGGCATCTTTACTTTGCAATAAAAATAAGATCACAACACTTTTGTGTTTGCAGCCAGCTAAATTTACCATTGACTCAAAAGAAATTTTGCTTTAATAAGGAGTACCAAGCTGGTTTTCCTGACTATTAAGCACCATTTCATAACAGGTCTTTTATGAGGTTTCCACACATTAAGACCTTAATTTCATGGTGTTGTTTAATCTCCAGAAGTATGGACACCATGGTTACATCTGAACTTGAGTTTTTTCAAAGTATAAAACAGTTGTGCACTGCAAGAGTAAGATTACTCTTGGTAACTGCATGCTTTCATTTTCTCTCTGAAGCCTGTTTCTCTGTTAGGGAGTTGGAGTGCACGTACAAGTACCTTAAAGTTTACATATGCTGTATGTATAAATAGTAGATGGTGGTAAATTTTAAGAAAAAAGCTGAACAAGGACTGGGGATCAATAATAATAGTAATCCTGTAGGTGTGTAGCCCTACAAAATATGTTCAGTCGTAATACTAAAAAGAATTTTTTGGTTGAACTCCAACCTTTAGTATTCCAGTGTTCATGGTATTTTAGTGTAAGGCTTTCCTAGGTATACATACTGCAGTTCATGCAGATAAATTTTGAAGTTCATATTTGTTGTGACCTCATTTTTGTAATTTATAGTGGGAATATTCTGACACTTAACAATTACTTGAATATGAAAGGAGAATGAGGACTTGACCTCATCCAATTCTGTCTTGATCTTCGATGCTGCTGTTGGCACAGTTATACTAGTGGTGACTCAGGTCTTCCAAAGATAGGATAAAATGAGATTGTGTGATCTTCCAGTGGGTCAATATTCCATCCGTGTTTTTGAGCTGTGGTATAAGGTAATTTTGAGCCATTAGTAGTAACCTCAAACTAAAAGTTGAAGGCTTCTGTTCACATTATTGTAATGTTTGAATCTTTTTGTTTTGTTTTTGTTTTAGCTCTTTCAGACAATTTTATATTGATTGTATATGAAGGAAGACTAGCTAGCACAGACAATGCTAGTGTAGTATAGTATAGCTGAAATACCTACCATACCTCCCCTTAATCCTGTCCAACAGCACTGGATACAATTCCCAGTATGGCCCTAGCTTATGAAAAGATTAATTGAAATAACTGAATTGAGCTGAATTTGAAGAAAAAAGAATCAAAAAAAAAAAAAAAAAGATCAAAAAAAAAAAAAAGATTTTAAGTATATTTATCATATTTCTGTTTCAGAAAATGTTTCTCTTTCTATGCAAAAGCAGTTCTTGAAAATACTGAAGGGAAGCAAAGCTCTAGACAACTTCTATTTGTCCATAACATGTCTGCAATCAGCAATGGTATCAAGAAGGTCAAGGCTTCAAGATTTTTCTACACATCAAACAAAATAAGTTCAGAGCTGTGATGGAGTATCAGACATATAGACAGCTACAAATCAAGCAGTACAGACAATTTCTTATTATCACCATTGAAGAGAAACAGACCTGAAAGTGTTCCCGCAGGTCAGCTAAGGTAATCAAAGCTCTACTCTGTTGCTTTTAATCATGTCTGATGCAGTTCAGTCACCTTGTAATGATGATCTAGTTAATGTTCTCGAACAGACCTTGCTAACTTCTATTAAGATTTCTTGACCTAACAAGTTCTTAGAGTATATGATTTTAAAAACTGTATTGATTTTAATCAAACATTTCTGAAAGACAAATAAAATGACAATAAAACAGGCATCCCAGTTTGCTTTTCAAATTTTTAGTATGCCTAGCAACGAGTGGGTGATATCCATCAGGTTGATTCTCTTTAAAGAAGAGTTTGATTCTCTATAATTAAGCCAAAAATTAAAAAAATGGAAAAAGCCAAAAGAACAGTTGGATTTTGCAATGTACCATAAAGGTGACTGAAGTGAAGACCTGTTGAATAAGAGTGTATTTTAGTGTGTTTGATTTAGATGTCCTCATCAAAAGCTTTTTGTTAGTGCATTCTATTCTGAGTTGCTAAATTGGTGTTAACTTAGACAAATCTTGATGCTTGCATTTATCCAGATTTCCCCTCATTTGTGTGCTGACATGATCTCAGATAGAATATAAATAGCTCTATTTTGTGTGTGTGTGTGTGGGGGGGGGGGGGGTTTATAGGGCTGAATTCAAAACCAGTGAGATATTCATAATTGCTAGTTTTGTATGATAAGATACATAGCTTAATATACTTTCCCCCAGTGAATGAAAATGTTAAACTCTAATAAATAAATAAATTCGTAATTACTTTTTAAGGGGGCCATGTTCTGGCTTTCCATTCATACGGTTGAGCACTCAACAGAGAAGTAGCTATTCTGATACGATAGCATGACTTGCTTTAGAAACACTAAAAAGAAGACAAAAAGGCTAGAATTCTTAAGTGATCATTTTGTCATTTAAGAAATGTGGAAACAGTAAAATATGTAAGATTGTCACAGACCAGTATGCTTTAAGTGAAGTATCAGTTCAGCATTCACTGAATGAATGGAAGTATTGCAAAGGATTTTCATAGAATATAATTTAAAATCTTAGGCCTTGAACGAATTTTGAGTTTTGCACTCAACCTCTTGTTGCAGACTAGGACGGAGACCATATGCCACAAATGTTCTTGGTGAAGTATGAGATTTTATTATAAACTACCCTCCCTCTGTCTCCTCTTCTTCTTTTTTTTTTTTTTCTTTTTTCTTTTCTTAAAATAGCCCATACAGATGTTGTTTGTGGTATGAGCATTTAAGAAATGTTATGATTTTTTTTTTTTTTTTTACTGAGTATCAGTTTATTTAACATTATTCTGCCATCTATACTGAATATATTGTGCTATCTGGGAAACAGAAACCATTAACAATAAGCCCCATTCTGCAACCACTGTACAGGCATAATTGCTGTCAATTTGATTGAAATTTTGTCTGAGAAGAGATTCTGACGTCAGTTCTTACTTGTTGAACTAGAAGCAATAACCTATACGGTATGCCTTGAAAACACTTTTAAATTATATTTTCTTAGAATCATTTTTTTTTTAATTGTTTACTTGCACTATAGATTTTGAGAAATACTTTTATAATTAGTTAAGTGATTAAGTTAAATTCCTATGATACTTCATAAAAGTACTTCATGGTAGTGTTATAGAACTACTTTGAGTATTCTAGAAAGTTCCAGATAAGGTCATCTTGGGATAGCCTAGATTTATTTTGCTTAAAACAACCCAATTTATCTGTAGTTTCTATTTTTTTAACTCATATGCTAGGAAATAAATTCTTATACTATGAATAATTTTAATGACAATACATCCAGATTGTCTTCTTGCACAATTATAAAAGTTCCAAAAAAAGTTTACAAAAAAATAAAAAGGGTCAATAATATTGTATTCTTTTATTAACATCATAAACTGAATTTCTTCAACAGAATTAGCAGTGCTGTCTGCTTCTCTGTTTCAAAATTCTGGCACGTCCAGAAGGCGTTTGAAGTATCTGAAGTTATTAAACAGCAGCCAAATGTAATCAAAGTCATAGCTTACAAGAATGGCACAGGAAAGATCTTTGCTAAAGTTTCTCTGTGCTTAATTAATTCCGGAACTTCTAATAAAAGTTTTCTTACATGCACAATTATAGCTTTTGCTCCAAATCCTAACAAAAATGCTTTTTTCCTTTAATGTAAACTTATATGAAACTATTCTTTCTTTTTACGCTGTTCCTAAAATGTGACTTGTTAAAAATTCTTATAACCACTAAGTGAAATAAACTGCAGAAATACAGAAGTGAAAAATGCACAATGTTACTTGTCATTGAAAGGCGAGAGCACAACACTTTTAAACCAATCCTTTTAAGGGTATATGTTTTTCTCATTTTGTTATCCCATGACTTCTGGCAGTAATCACTAAAACACTGAAGGACCTATAATGCTGTTAATTGATTGGTAAATTAGTTGAGAATGGATTTCTGGTCCCCCCCCCCCCCCCCTTTTTTTTTCTGGCTAAATACTGATCATAAAATAAAATAAATATGATTGTAATCAGCATTCCTTACCTCTTGTATTCATTTAGCTGCTGGAGGAGTGCACTGAAAAGCTGAACCTGAACATGGCTGCACAATGAATGTTCTTGGCAGACAGCACTGAAGAACTAGAACCTAAAGACGTACCCCATGATGCCGACATTTATATTTCAGTGGAAGAGACCTTTACAGATCCATTCAAAAGAATTAAAGGTAAAAAACAAAAACAAAACTGAGAACCCCCAGCAAATGGCTTAAGGGTTGCAATTAAAAATGATTTTCATCCTATCTTTTTGCATGGTTTAACAAAACTAATGTTTACTCATTTACAGCTCAGTAAGAGGATAATGTGCTTAATGAAAGAAAAATCTACTGACAGCCACGTTTATTGCCCTTCATTAGCATTGGTACTTAATTTAATATAGATCTGAATAGACATTAGGGAGCCTGCAGGAGGTTAAATGGTGAAAATGTAAAGAGATTATTGAATTTACTGTTTAGTTTCAGTGACATCAAACAGACATAATTAATTAAGCATATTCCACTAGTAAAAATAATCCAGAATATAAGATTGGATTCATTAATGTCATTATTTTAAATTTTTTGGAAGTATAATCCATCAATAGGGAATATCTACTTTACCATGCTTTATTAATTTTTAATTGTTCAGTGAGACCATTATTAACCATTTTCTTTTCTTCTGATTTCTTTACCAATCTGGTAATTATGTTACATTTTTTACAAGGGGAAAACTATTCCTGAATCATTCACATTTTAAATGTGAATGTAAATCATTTTCTTTATCATATGTTAAGATCATGAAGAGATTTCTGAGGTTTCTGCAACAAATTTGTGACAACATTTTAGAACATTAACTTAAATAGTTTGGTATCAAATTGAAGATGCCAATGATTAGTTCATGTGGAATTTGTAATAAAGAACCTTTAATTGATGTAAGCTAATATATTATAAAAGCAAAATGATTATTAGGACAGTGTATGTGTGGGTAGAAGCAACTATAGTGAAATGTCTACCATTATATCAAACAGTCCAATTTATATAATGTTGGATTAGTAAAATGAGTGCTATATTTTTAAAAATGTTAGTTACAGCAAAGCAGAAAATTAGAAGAGAAATAATTCAACTAGTGAGCTTATTTTATATGGATATTATATATGTTATATATGCTCTTTACGCTTTCAGGCATGCTTATTTTCCTTACGTACTTTCTTTAGACATGAGTCTTCAGTTTTATTTTTCTACGTAATTTTTGAACAACATTTGTTACCTTGGGAAGTATTATGAGACATTAGTGTTAAATATTTCATTCTGAATTTGTAAATATTGAAACAATGACTGTTCTTTAATTATTTCACATATATTAATATTTCTTAATGCAGATAACATTTCAAGATACCTAGATAGTACTTAAAACGGGCTATTAGCCTCAGAAAATGACTACTACATAGCTCTCTGTATATCCATAAAAATCTAATATTAATTAGTAGAGATTTTATCATCTAAGTCCTGTAATTAAAGGCACGGTTTGCATATTTGTGAAGGTATTCATGTATGAAACTTATGTAAGTAAACCTTTGTCTTACATCATCAATTTTACACGTTATAAGCTGTTGTTGATAGTGTGAAAATTATTGTGAGTTTGATACAGATGATCCATTCACTGGAATGGCTATAGTGAATGAGCTATATATTCAGTAAAAGGCACAAATCTTTGTATTTATTCTTGCAAAAGTGTCTGATAACATTGCTATTTGTATTGTACAAATCACTGAAATAATACTATTATTGTAGCATTTCTATGTGGGTACCACTATAATTTGTTACTATAGTTTCTTCTTGCATATATCCTAGTGTTATGATAGATTTTCAAATCATTAAGTGAGTCTTTTTTTCTTTCTCTCGTTTTCCTTTTTCAAGCCAAGTTCAAAACAAAAACTTCTGTGCTTTGTCTGCATATCTTTGGCTGTGTTTCATTGTGACATGCACTGCTGTTCTTTTAGCACCAAAATGTTGGCACATGTTACTGAAAATTTCACACCATCTCTTGCTGGATCAGCAAGCTTAACCTACCAAAATCTGGTGTTGTTGAATGGTTTTTGACTGATAATCAATCTTTTTGCTGCTCGACAGTTGTTGCTGGGACACAGACTAGAGCAGGTGGCAGATGTGCCTTGTCTTTTGAGAAAAGAAAGAGTAGGTGAGCTTGGGCACAAAGTAGCATATTGTGTGTCCATTAAAAGGGTAAGTATAACAGGAAAAAGTCACTGCTGCAAGTAGAAAAGACACCAATACCAGAAAATAGGCCTTTTAATACTGTTTACAAGCGTAATAGAACTAGAAAATGACAGTTAATGTAGAATTCCATGTGCTCAAAAATCAGAACTGATGTTCATTAATTCTCTATATGACATTCCATAGTACTTTTTTTTTTTTTGCTTATATTTTTTTATACATATATGGTAACGAGGGTCAAATATATATATATAAACTTTAAATTAGTTTCAATATATTGAAGATTTTAGAGATGTATGAGTATACATAGGGACATACAGTGTGTATTTTATATTTTCTTTCTCCAGCCCAAGACTGGGAATACAGCATAGAGTAGTATGACTTGTCAGTATGAACATACTGATTGCTGCATTTAAATTCTTAACACATAGATAACAAGGTCAAACATCAGTATCAAATCCTTTTTGCGTGGGAATGGGAGATCAGTGATAAATTGTAAAGTCCCAGCCCTGCAAATATGTACATGTGATCACACAGAAATCAGACTTTTTATGTATATAGTTACACATAAATACTTACAAGGTATTTAAAACCTTTGTTGAAATCTGTATTTCAAATACTGAACCAGTCACAATGTGGTGGTTCAAGAGTATAACATCTTGTGTGTACCTTCATTGCTTCAAGTGGTACAAATACCTGCATAAATTGACATTCCCAGAGAATTCCCAGAGAAGTTGATAGCTTCATCCAGCTTATTTGGACTTACTCACTTTCTCATCTTTCTGATATATTAAATTGACATTTGGGTGAAGTTAATGGGGATACAGAGATAATTTGTTAAATTTTGTCATCTGAGATATATATAAAAAAATAATAAAGCTGTCACTTTTTTTGATTTGATTATCAATCTTTATAATAAATACATGTGACATATCAGTTAAGGTCTTATTCCAATAATCATGTTTAATTAATTTTCATTGGAAATATATGGAATATCATGTACTTGAGTGTTTGTTTGCAGGCAATTGTATATCTACCAGTTACTGAACTTGAAAAAATATTGGATGTTCTTATTTCTTCTTTTTAATTCCTCTTGTTTATCCTGTCAGTTCTTATAGTACTTCCAAACCTCTTTGTACTTGAATTTCAGGTGTCTCAGCAGTGCACTGCTTTGTTTTTTCTTCATTAGCTACCAATTTTTTAAACTGAAACTAAGTTCTTTCAATTTAATTTAATTCCATTAAATTAGCATTTAGCAACCCTGCATGATAAAAGAATCACTTGGCTATTGCTCTTTCCTAAAGGGTTTGTGCATTTAATCAGCCATGCTGTTATGTAAACCATGGCCACTTGTAAGCTTCCACTCAATAATTTTTAAGTTTCTGTGTTAGCCGTTCAACTTGATCGTGCTTTGGAGTTACTAAGTTGGAGATAAAGGAGCTTTGGGTGACTGATCAGTTATGGATTTAGACTGCAATACAAAACCATTATGTTCAGGTCTCATTCACTCTGTACTACTGAGAGTAACATCAGTGATTTCTGCAGGCGTCTTCAGAGTAGTGAAGTTAAGTATTTACATATTTATATGACTATACGGACCAGACCTCCACTGACTATAATGGGGGCTAAGATGTGCAGATCACATATAGGTAATTTACTTGTAGTAGACAGCTAATTTAGCTGTGTTAATCTTAAATTGAATCAAGTCCTAAAGACAGCATTTTGGCCAAAATACTTTTATTGCAGTTAATAGTGGATGAGTGTACCTTTTATTTTATTTTCTATTCAACGGTAATTTTTATAAACATTTAAACCTTTTTTAGCATGATCTAACAATTCTGACATTGTGTTGCTACTGTCTATGAACACTAGATGTGGAAACAATTAGTAAATAAAAGTTCACATTTTTACTAGTTTGCCTAAATATCTGTAATCCTCCCTTTAGATTTATAGCTGTAAGATGTATATGTTTGCATTATTGTATGTTAAAAGTGAAACTGAACTATACCATTTAATAGTTTACCAAGACAGGTTCCAATTGACAAGAATGTTTGTGAGTACACTTAAAATAAGACTTCCTTTTCAGTAAGGAGTAAGTGTCAGTTAAATGATTGATTCTCCCCATTCTGATTATTGATTGATTTGGAAATGTTTCACTTCCAAGCATAAAAATACTATAGTGTTTTTTCTTATCAATATGTAAAAACTGAAGTTGTCATGTCACATACAATTTTCAGAAAAACAAAAAACTCTAAGAATTTAAAGTTCATACATTTTATTACAATTTTTCTTGTAATTACTGTATTATATACTATCATTTAAATGCATATGTACTGGAATTTTGATATGAAAAAGGAATATGCTATAAAATATTCCTAAAAGTATGCAGAAATATGCATGTCATTGTATACTATCAGCTCATTTGACTTATAGGATAAGATTTGAACAGTGATTTTTTGTAAGCTATAGAAGTTCCTGAATCAAAGTGGAATTGGATACTTTACTTAGAAAGTAGCTTGATCATATCACAGAATCACCTAGGTTGGAAGAGACCTCCAAGATCACTGAGTCCAACCTCTGACCTAACACTAACCAGTCCTCCACTAAACCATATCCTTAAAGCTGGAAAGGTAAAAACCGTGCTCATTGAGAGAAATGTCAGTAGAACGGAGATTATTCTTAACTGATGGTTGAATAACCATAATAAATGTTTGTTGTCAGGCTTTAACTTTATTTTCCAGACTTGGACTTTACTCTCCTGTGCATTAACCTTAGTGGATTCTTAAAGAAATATGAGAAGCCTTTGTGGCATACTTTAGCTTGATGATGTTATTAGTTTGTAAGTAAATTTTCCACCATGACCAGACTGATTTCTTGGAGTGTACAATAATCTTTATGGAATGAGGATGATGACTTAACTAGAAGTTGTAGATTGATAGCCAAAAGTGATAATATGTTTATATATATATATACACATACAAACATATTGTGTGTGTATAAAAATATTGTATGTGCTATCTTCTTTATACACACGCACAGACACGTACATATTTGTAAAAACCAAGTAAGGTTTTATACAGGACAGAAAAACTATACAGGTCAGGACAGAAAAGTCACCGAAGCGCTTAAAGTCAGCAATACTGTAATACAACAAGAATAATGCTATTTTCTAGACCGGAAAATTACTTTCCAAATTTAATTTCAAAAATATATATTTTGAATTAAAAAATGGAAGCAATAACGTACAGCAAACAGAACGTAATTAAATGTGAAAAGTACAGCTCTGTTTAATCAGTAGTTGAATTCGACCTAAGACCTTCCCAGAGGTATCCCGGAAGACAGATCCAGTGTAAATTCTGAGACATCCTTATGCATACAAAGAACCAGGGCTTGTAATAAAATGTTCTCCGTACCTTTCACATAACATCAGCTAACGATCTTGGCCTGTAGAACCTTTGTCTTTGTTTCTTTGTTTGCACTAATCAGGAGTGTTAAGATGAAACATTCTTCAAGAAATGCAAAACATCGAGATCCGTATCCCTGCTAATCTACAGACTGCAGTAAGAATCTATTTAAAGTAATTTTTAATTGAATCTCTGACACTTGATATAACTCTCTGTAACAAAAATTGGTTGCCAGTCGTGCAGAATGGAGAAGTATTTCCCAATCCAGAATAACACAATCTTCCAAGCATTATCATGCTAATTCAGGAAAAGTAGAAGTTCAAGGAAAAAAAATGAGAGGAATAGTGACTAAGAGACAGTCTCTCACGTGTCTGCCAAATGGAAGAAAAATATTTGCATTGTAAACTATAAACCTATTAATTGAATTTTGGGCTAAGATAGAGGCAAAGAGCCTTAACCCTTCATCCAGTCTCTAAATGTTTTTAGCATGATGTGTTGTTGATGCAGTCTCTTCAGGGCTCCATATTTATTCTGTCTCGCATTTACACTTGCTTAATTCCACAAATAATTTCAGCTTTACTTGAGTGTAAATAGGGGAAGAATTCGTTTGAAATGACATGAACAAATGTTAATTATTTATTTTAAACTAACACCACCAAATTTTGGATTTCTTGAAACAATTTTCATTGCTTCTGGACTGTTCATATAATCATAGGAACTTTTGCTTAACTTCTAATATTGATTCCATGTTTAACTTGTAAGATTAGTGTTAGCAGTTTTAATTGCTAATCATATGTATATTTTCAGTTATTTCACAAAGTAAAATGTACACTCGTTTTTAAAGAGAATTTAATTTGACTTTTGTGAAGTAAATTGTGGATTTTAGATTTCTGTCACACAAAACATTGTGGAAAACATTCGTCATTCACTGATGAAGCTAAATTTATATTTGTGCTTTGGAAAAAGTGTGTAAAAGTATTTTCACAACCTGGGGGTCTTTAATAGTTTAAATGGACACTAATACCATGACCTCTTTCTATGAAGAGTCATAGAAAACTTGAGGGCAAGGGAATGAAATATTTGATTGGCAGAAAAGATGGGATGTTTGTAATTTTAATCAAATTTAGAATTAAGACATACTTCAAATAATACGTCAGACTAGTGTTAGTGAATTTAAACTCTAATGACAACTGCTGTCATTATTAGTTAAATATAGCAATTGTGCCTGTGGTAATAAATGATGACACTTCAGAACATGTAGAAACAACAAAACTCTCAAGTATTTAAAGAAAAGGGAGTGACTGTAAACTTACCTAAACACAGGAATGTGACCTGGGCATAATATATTTCCCAAATACAGAGACATCTGTGATTTGAACAAAAGATGTAATTGAATGCAACTTTATGTGTTGTTACTACTAGAATGCTTATATTTTAGGGAACTTGGGCGCTCGTTCTTATTTCATAAATATATTTCAGAGAATGTAGTATTTATTACACTGAAACAATTGTATTAGTATATAAGATGAATTGTAGATTCACTTCTCCATTACTCTCCCTTTAAAATGTATCACTCAATTTTCAGAATTTTATAAATGTTAGCAAAGAAAATTATGTCCTGATTTTATTAGATTAAAATAAAATTATTTTTTTTGCAGACTAAGTTTTTTTTTTTTTTTATTCATGAGGTTATTGAAGTTGTATTAGGTATCTGTTACTATTTATTTATGTCAAGGTGAGAGGAAAGGGGAAGAAGTTAAAGTAAAATGTATGTGTATATATAAATAATATTAGTACATAGCATAAAATATTGCTGTATTGGGAATACCGTTTGGTAGTCCCTTTAAGCCTATAAGTCTTCTGTTTTATTATAATATGAAGAAAGTTTCTTATAACTCTGTAAGTTTTGTCATGCAATGATGGTATAAAGTTATCATGAATGAAGGAGGTAGGTGTTGGGAAAACAAAAAAAAATGAATTAGTGTATTTTGAAATAAGTTCATTGTGATAGGAAATATATGTAACATAAACCTGGCCTTAGACCATGAACGGTCTGGTCAGTACTTAGGGAATTTCAGATTAAAATTTATGTGCTTTATGAATCTATGTTTGTTATTCTGAAAGTGGTATTCTTCATACTTATTAGCAAGCTTCTGTGTCATCATATCATTAAGAGGCCTTTTGCTCCAGGAAGGGATTCCATGGTATAAGAATTTGAACTGTAACTCTGCCATCTTGAGATGATTAAAGATTTGCAACTGCTTTAACTAGCAGTAGCAACGTTACCGTGTGTTTTGGCAGAGTTACTTCCATTTAGGTAATATATTCTGCTTATCCACAGTTCTAACTGTAATTTTAATTTGCTGAGTTCTGTAGTTCCACTTTCTATAGTGAATTGTTTGCATTGATGCTGATCTTGTTTATACCATTTCAACAGCTAACTTTAAGTATAATACCAATCATAGAATTTATTTTTTGAAAATCATGGTACATTCCAGCATTAAAATATATGTAAAAATTAAAATATATGTACAAAAAGCTAGATTAAGATTTGTAAGTTTGCAGTATCAAGTGCTTAGTGGTTAGGACCTAAAAATTAAGCTATGTTATGGTTGGCAGTAGCTTTTACAAACTATTTGCTGTGCAGGGGCAGATTACTGAGAACTACAGAATAATTTAGCTTGAAAGGGACCCCTGCAGGTCATCTGGTGTGGTCTGCTCAAAGCAGGGCTAACTTCAACAGTAGGACGGGTTGCTGGGGGCATTGTCCAGTCAAGTTTTGAAAATTTCCAAAGATGGAAATTCCTCTACCTATCTGGGCAAGCCATTCCACTGCTTAATTACTGTGATTTATTTCCCTTTGTATTTAGTTAAATTTTCCCATGCTGCAGCTGTGACTGCTTTCTCATGTCCTTTTATTGTTCCCCTGCAAGAAGCCTATCTCTTTTCTATATCTATATAGAGGATTCCTGGTTTGTGAGTCCCAAAAGATAACTGCCAAGCTTCTCAGATCAGATAGGATCATGACGGCTTAAGGGCGTGCAGCAACATTAGTGTTCAGACAATTTCAGGTAGAAAAGGTAATTTGTTGAAAATAAGGGAACACAAAGAGACTCAAGTGCCTGATTTTATGTCTACATGGTTCTGAAGTGGCAGAAGTATATTCATTGCCTTGTAGTGCCTGCCCTCTGTGTGCGTAACAACCACATTAACATCTTGTTCAGTCAAGGCTGGGAAGAAATGGTTATGTTTAGCATTTTTTGGCCATTGAGATTCCCAGAAGGCTTATTCCTATTGTGCTTGAAGCCTCCTCGCAGGCTTATACTGTAGAATATAGACAAGCTTGTCTTTCAGAGCAATTCTCCAGCCAGCCTTAAGGGGTATTGTAGATGTAACCTTAAAGGGTAGGCAAATTTTTTCTTCATCACATTCTTTGGCTTAAGCAGATGTAATCTTCTTAAATTTGCCTGAAGGCATCTACGGGCTCTTATCATTCAATGCCAAGCAATCTCTAAGTTTCACCTTCTGTCATCTTTCATTATAATCTAAATCAGCTGCCACTTCTTTTCCAAGTACTGCTCTGCACAGGAAGAAATTAAACTACACTTAGTTTCGATACCTAAACAGAAAAACATTCTTTTGCTGTTATCCCAGTCAACTTGTAACACTTGCTTGGATATGAAATAGCATATAATATGTGTCCAATAACTATATAATGAATACCCTATCAAATTTAATCATGGGACAGACTTAGATTAAAATTTTCAATGCATGTTAGAGCTCCTTCATCCAAGGCAGGGCCTTCTGCAATTTCTTTGAAAACACGCCTATTTGAAAAATTTGCAAATGATAGTCAATCCATGTTTTTACTCACTGGTATTGCTTAGTTGAGATCTTAAGATCTGTTGCCCAATGTTAGTAGAGATTTTTTCTCCCAGTAGGTAAACTGGTCTTGCAACCACCTCTTTATTCCCAAATCAGTTTTCTGGATAGGTCACACGTAGGTGTGATTCAAGATACGCTATTCATGTAAATCTTTCTCATTACCACTTGGAACATGTATTGATGGAGGTACCAAGAGATAGTCAGGCCATCCTATATGCTGTGTGGACAGGGTATCCTACATAGTTGACCAAAATAATCTTTTTACAGAAGTGGGAATATAAATTAAAAAATGTCCATAAGAAAAATGTCTTCATAAACTGTTGCTGTTCATGAAGTTTAAAAGTAACCTTTCTGTATGGATAAGTGATTGATATCCTTTGGTGGTTGAGCATGTCCTTTTAAAGAGATATTTATTTTAAGCTCTTCTGTGCAATCCTCTGCAAGTTTTTAAGGGTCCTGTTTCTAAGAAGGTAGCAAAAAATCATTCTTCCTGCATGAATTACAAATCAATAATAATGAACACTTCCCAATTGTTTAATAAAGTCTGAAATGCACAGATGGTTAATGATATTCAGTGAACTCTTCCTGCTTTTCTTGATCTAGCATTGTTACTTTAAGCTGTTGGAGATGAGAACCCAATGTGTTCTGGTTTTATATATGCTATATAAAAGGCTATTTGTACCCTAAGAGTTTGCCTAGTACAACTGGCATTGGCAAAGTCCTTTGATGCTGGAACCTGATCAATGACAGAGGGAATGTTTTGAGTTTTAGCAGCAGATTCCTAACAAGTTCATATGATGTGCTCATGCCAAACTGGATTTCACAGCAACTACTGAATACCTTCCTGACAACTGCAAGTGCATGTGTGCTGTTTGAAAAATAAAATTAAGGCAAAGTTAAGAAATTTACAAGGAACAGGAAGAGCTCTGGAGAACAGATCAGGACAACAAAGCTACATCTGTGTTAAAAAGTTGTACGGCACATGAAAAACAGATCTGTGGGATGAAGCAGTTAGTGCAAAGGAACTTCTGTCCATACTGCACATCTTGTGAGAGATTTTACTATGAGCTAGTTCTTTTCTGTGCAGTGGACTTACGGAAGGGCTTTAGGTACGCTTCTGGAGCACCTCCATTGGTTTAGTTTCATGCAAAAAACATCAGTTTGCATACTCTGAAACTGCTCTGTGAAGTGAATCAAAATACATTAAGTGGAAGCTATAGCTTCCTCACTTAAAAATTGTGGTATTTGTTTGAACTAGAATGTTACTGTAGATGTATCCTTGTGGAGGAAGACAAACTTCTCAGTTTTGTAAATGCCTCAAAATTAAATTCAGTTACTTACTGAGAAGTAACTTTGATTACAAAATTACCCCTACTAGCTTAATAGATTTATAAATACACATTCTCAGTCATGGTAAATTACTATAGTTGAAATTAATTCAATGATGTTTGCTAGTTTACATTCACTGAGGATCTGATCCATGGACTTCAGAATCTAGTGTGAACCTCTATAGGTTGACAGTCAATAAGGATACTTAACTGGTAAACTAATCCATGGTATAATGATTTTTTTTTTTCACACTAATTGCCAATATCAATGTTGATAGCACAATAAATTACCTTGTTTCTCAGACCTTCAAATCACTATGTAAAGCCCAGCCGCTTATATTTTTGTGGTTTAGAGAAGACACATCTATTAATGGAATTAGTGTATGCTTTGTACTTAATAAAGTAGCCTCATGATATAAAGATTTGTGACTTGAAACCAGTTTTTCAAAGGAGCTGTCATGTGTCTGCATAGTCTGACTGTAAAAATGGCAGTATGAGGCTTACATTTTTGAAATGGTGTGTATAGACACATCCCATTAACATCAATTGCAGTTACTAGTCTAAGGAACAGATTTTTAACTGAGCTAATCATCTAACTCCCACTGATTTTAGTGACCTTACATTACTAAATGATTTTTATAGACCTTCAGCCCCTAAGTTTTGAATATATTCATCTCTAACCAAAAATTACTACCAGTACAATGATTATTGCCACAGTTTGGTCTATAGCTAGGTAGCTCCTGTTTATATTTTGCATGCAATGTACAATGATATTCTAAAGATTTAATTGTAACTGCATTTTGTGCAGAAGTGCTACACCATTTAGAGGTCATTTTCTAGTGTTTGGAAAAGAAGAAAACTAACAGTTGAAGTGAAATAAAAATGTCATTTCTATGATGCAGTGTCAGATATGAAACTCAAACGATGTACAAAAGGTTCAGGCTTAATTTTCCTGAAGCAGAAGAAATGAGAGGCATTTCATTTTTGTAGGTGAGAAGTGAAATGTTCCTCTCTGCTCACTGATAGAGGCATGCTAAGGTGAATTTTAATTATGACTAAATTGTGGTATTACTCTTTCATACCCTGAACATCTGTTCCCTTCAGGAATGATGATTTATGCAGGCTATCACTGCAGACAGCTTGCTACAGCTTATGTCACGGTTAGTAGGAAGCTGGTGGTAGTATTTCAGACAATACGAGCTCAAAGTGGAGGCAGGCCAGTGTGTATTTTTAAGGTAATAGGGAAAGGTGAGCATGATGTGTCCATTTTTAATTTTGAATATTTTTTATTTTTTAATTTTTAATATTGACTTTTTTTTTCCTTTTTATTTCAGACCATCTGTCATTAATGAGGAAAGTAACTTGGACAGTGAATGGCCTGGTTCTTCATAATGGTGTCAAGAAAAAGAAAACCAAATCTGTCATTTCCAACTGCACATAAAAAAATGTTGAGAAGAAATCTGACAGATGTATAGTGTTTAAGAACTGCACAGGGCAGGATAACTATGTTGCATCACAAAATCAAATGGAAAAGGTAACCTTTGTTTATTAGCATGTCTACATGCACCTCCAGATTACCTTCATTGCTACCACTGATTTTTTGCTTCCATACAACTATAGATTATTCTTTAAAAAAGTAACCAAAAATTACAAAGCCGTGGGATTCAACAGAACTGGGCTATTACATAAAATTCTCCTTATGTTCCATAAGGACACCTGATCACCCCCTAGCTCTTTAATCTGCTTGGTTTTGCCCAGTAGTCACCTTGCTTCAGATTATGCCTATTTCTTCTCCTAGTTTTGTGAGTGCTGTCTAACAATACATCTTATCTGAAGTTTCATTATCAAGTAATGTTATTTTCTGAGGTTATATATTTGAAAATATTTTATTTTTTAAATAATTAATTATAAATACTCAGTAGCTAAAATATTTTTCTTAAAATCTATGACACTGTAACCATGTAGCAACCTATTTTAAGGTTACACTGTATGAAAGAATCTTTTTTTCCTCTTTAGTACCTTCTTGGCAATTCAATAGGTTTTAAAGCAATATGCTTTCTTTGTTGTCAGGTAAATCTATAATGTTATATGTAATTGTCCTAAAACAAGTATGGCTCATACACTTTATATCACCTCATTTCTATTATTACTCTGTGATATATTTGCTAAAATATATTATATATATAATATATAATATAATATATATATAATATATAATTGCTAAAAGAAGCGGTCCTAGCCACCACCATTTGCGTCTAATCATTGTAGCTCTTCTGCAGCTCCACTGACAGCACAAGGGTTTTGTTCCATCATTCAGTGAACCACATAGGGAAATTGATGTAGGTCAAAAATAAATCAGTTAAAATTGTCAGTTTTAATCGGGAATAGTTTCTAGAATCTGGTTCACTGCACAGCCCCCTAAATGCTTTTGCCAGCACAAGAAAAAGGTTGTATGGGAGTGGAAAGAAACAAATGAGTCTGAAAGAGAAAAACTGTTGGGAAAATTCTTACCTGTACTTACTGCTTGGTATGGGGCAAGGAGAATTAAAGCCAAAGAAAAAGTTATACATTTATGTGTGATTCACATTTGCGTTTTATACAAGCATCTGATCCTCAAATGAAAGATGAATGTATCAAAATACACACATTTAAAATAAATTGAAAATCTATGTCTCAGATAATCAATAGAATGTTAAGTATGAAATATTTAAATCTTCAGAATAGTATTTCATGCAGTCTAGTGATTTAAAACGCAAACATATTTGTTGTTTATAAGTTGACAACAAAAACAAAAGACCATAAAATTGCAATACTGTTAGACTAGAATTCCATCTAGCCTGATATCCTGTCTTTTAGCAGATGTCCAAAGAAAAGTGGAAGAATACAGGCAGTATACAGTACATGTGGTGCATATGAGGATAATATCCTATCATGCCATCCTCATTTTGGACATCCCAAGTCATAGTGTATTCAAATCAAAAAGAGCATTTCAGAAGCACATCATTTTCCCTTTCCGTGAAAGAAATAATATTTGTTATTTGACTAGGACATGAGTCTTTTCCTTTGCAGTTCCTTTGCAGTTCCATTCACCTGGCATGGTTAAAAAAAAAAAAAAAAAAAGCAATTGAAATGTTTGTTTTGTTTTGTTTTGTTTTTAATGTATAGTTAGCAAAATGCTCAGCAGGTCGATCCTGCTTTGGAAAAAGAAAAGGTGTTTTTGCTTCTCTGTAGTCTGTAACAATTTCTTTCCAGACTTTTACCTGTTAGTAGAAAAAGTGGATCAATTAAACAAAGAATGATGTGAATTCACCAAATAATGGTGGATATCTTGACAGGAAGAAAGGTCTCAAATGCATCTGAAGGAAGTAGAATGTTTGATTCTTTTTGTTCTGAAACCCTGACAAAAGGGGTAACACCCTCATTTCAGATATGTAGATCCATCTCACTGAATGAATGAGGAAAAGCAACACAGTCAACAATTGCTGGCTCTGTTTCAATTCTCAAAAAGAAAGATTTGCCAGACTGTATGATCTTCATAGTTGTACGTCTCCATTTAGTCACTGTACAGGCTTCTGATCGAAGAACTGCACACCTAGCATATAGCCCTCAATATACGGATGGAGGATATCAAATGGGATTCATAATTCATTGAAGAAAAGTTTTTTGTTTTCTTTTTTTTTTAGCTGAAAATAACTGTAATTATGCAGTTAAAACTAGAAAAAAATTATAGGTATGTTTATAAAAGTTGAAGAAGGAGGCAAGATAAATAGAGAATTCTTTTCTATTTGTTACATATTTGAACTGGTATGAAACAATTTTCCTGTTCTGTCAAAATTTAGAAGTTTTCTAAAGTACTCTTACTGAGTTAATACCTCTAATAAATTTTCAATCTTTTTTTTTTTTTTTTTTTTTTTTTTAAAAGAAGACTGAATGATCAGAGACTAGAATTTGATATGGGAGACTGAAATACAGGTCCACATTCTGTTTGGTTCTGATTAGCTTTGAATCTGGTTCCACCAAATCTATATGAAATGAGTATTTGCAGTTAACTGCCTAGAAAGCTAAGGGCTATTCACCGTAAAGAGTAAGAAACTACAATTATTGGGGGAACCTTGAGTCCACTGTAAGAAATTGTAATATATTTTACGTTTTCGTGTCTTCTCCCTTACCAGAAAATGAATCTGAGTTATATTAGAACTGGGTCAGAAACATGGCATTTGGGCCCATATATGTGCAAAAATGAGCAGCAGGAAGGACATATATTGTACTTTAGGAATCCTTTAGTGGCATGCAACACCTTCAGGAGAGTTGCATATTTGTGCATGTTAGAATGGCATTGAAGCTATTGTAATTGCACTTGAAAGTGGAAAAAAAGAGAGAGTAAGAAAAGAAAAAAAAAAAAACACAAAACTTTTCATGGTGTGTTTTTTTTTTTGTCTTATTTTAAATTGTATTTCTCTGGAGAGATAGCACCTCCTGTTTGGTAAGCAACGTCAGTTGTGGAATGTAGACTCTCTGTTGGGGTAAGAGATGTATTTTTCACATTTGAGCATGTGCTACTGAAGTTGAACATGGGAATTTTTAACTTGAGACATTCCTGTTAGAATTTACAAAACTGGTAACTTTTTTAATCATACTTTGGCTCCACCTTCTCTAAGAGCATCTTGAAAAAGACAGTTTAGGATGTTCATGTGGCTGACCTGAAGTAGGCATGATGGATGAATAATGTAATTAGTATTTTCCACTTGCCCTTTCTTTTCAATAGTTCTATGAGCAATGAATTTCTCCTGGACAAAAGTATTGCTATCTCTGTCATCACAAAGTAACTTGTGTGCTATCTATCTTAGACTTTCTTTCTGAGAATGACAGGTAATTTCACTAGCATCTTTTCAGTGGCAGTTTCTGCTTTAATCACACAGCATCTATCCTGTTGACTTATCTCTTTCATAAAATTTGCATTGGTATTGCACAATATAAAAACAACTATTGTGTATGTTCTCAAGTATTGTGATTTCTGTACAACCTGGACAAAAGCAATCTAAATATTCAATAAAAGTATTTTGGTTTATGTATAGCAAACAGAACATGTATTTCAACCTTTTACATACTAAGTTGACTGAGCTATGTAATTTCATGTTAGTTTGAAAATCCAGTTGAACATATAATCCTAATAGTGGGTGGATTATCTCTAAAACAATATTTCTGATACATGACTAGGAAAATCAGAGCAATGTGGAATGATTTAGAATTTGACTGTAAACACAAGAAATGGCTTGTGATATCCCCTATTGTGATGGTACGCAAAAGGCCAAAACATTATGTTTGGGTTGTTTTATTCTTCTAGCTGTTTCTAAAGTGGTTACTGTCTTTACCAGCAGAATAAAATGCTATCTATGATTAAAAATTTCAACTAATCCAGGAACATGTATTTGCATTTTCAATAGGAATCAGAGAAAAAATTAAACAATTTTTACTTTTCCAGAGATTAGCTATTATTATTATTATTATTAATTATTTTAAATTCAAAGTATGTGCTCTCTATTCCAAGTATGTAGTTAGCATAAAGGTGTAGCAGGGACAATAGAGCCCCTATCTCTCTCATGCAGTAGCTGGTGTTATTAATGTGTGCACTAGTAGGCCATACATTTTCTACTGCTAAAGAGTGGAAGTCACTGAAGTCACTGAGTTACTTTTAAGACATTGCTACCCTGTTTCATATTTCTACTATGATCATATATGGTCTATGAATGCACTTCTAAAAAATTACACAGGGCTTTAGTCTTTTTGTGTAGCTAAGCTAATTAGAAATTAATAGCAGTTTTCTTTCTGTATCTTAGTATGTCTATAAGGTCTTAATTAATTACTTAATTTTTCTTTTTAATTTCATACTATTTCACTTGGTAAAAATCACATAACATATTATTCTATCTGCAATTACTTTTTTTCCCCCCAAAGAAAACTTTGAATATTTGATTTAACATGTTTCTTATAAATTTGCTTATACAGAAAGATTTATTTACCAATATGTATAGTCATTACTGAAAATCAAAGGATCAACAGCTGTATGGTGAATTTCACGTGGGGTGTAGTCTATACTGCAAAGACATCTGTTATCTGAGTGATTAATATTTCAATTGTAGCTGTTTCAAGTTATGTTAGGATGAGTTTGTTTGTTTTTCTTAACATATTTGTTAAATAACCAGCTCTTATTTATTTGCAGTAACACCTTTCCTTTCTGTAAAGTTCTTAGGTGATTGTACACTAAGAGTGTGGTATTATCTCACTGAAGAATGGAAAGTCAATGTGTGTGGAGAAAACGCTGCCAGTATCATAAATGGTAAGTAGCATTTGTAGGACAGGTTTTCTATTTACTACATCAAGGGCTTTAGAAGAGCAAATCTACAAATATTTCTTTTATCCTTTCTGCATGTTGGTGCCTTTAATTTGAGTTAAAAATTGCAAATAGTCAGTAATAAGCTCATGATATAACCATTGTTTTTGTGTGGTTGTAGCATATTAATATTTGCATTATTTTTCATCCTATTTTCAGTAATTGCACTTTTTTCCTGTAGATAACTTATTTAGTCTAAGAGCTTTTTCTTGCTTTTTCAATGGGGTAACACACGCTGTTTCTCTCTTCTACCCTTGCATATGGTCTATAAATAAGACATTGCTCTAACTCTGCGGTTTAAGAGCGCTCAAAAATGTTTTTTCTTTGAGCTTTCTTTCAGGGGTGTTTTCTAACAAATAGTTATACCTGTGTAGTATAAATTTAATTAGGCATTTAAGTATATATCCCTATGGCATTTTTTTCCTTATCTTTGATATTCAGACCAAAGATTTTTAGTAAAAGGTTTTAAATAAATAAATGTAAGAGCTTCAGACTTCAGAGGTGCCTGGGTCTATAAATAATCCTATGGTGAGGGAAGTATCCAAGGAAAACAGCCCTTGTATATCATTAAAAGAAGACTTAAAATCTACGGGTTGTGTGCCTGATTATGTATCTACCTAAGTGGTGTACTTGCTCCTTTTCTATTCCTAATCACTTTGAGAGAAGCAAATCAGATTTCATTCTGGCTAGTAGCAGAGCTTTCAGGCTTTTTTGTATCCCCTCTCAAGCCAGGTACCATTCCCTGGCCTCATTATAATCAATTTCTTGTTATTTCAAAGTTTACAACTACTTTCAGATCGAAGATATAACCAATAATCCTTTTTAAACATTAAAAGAAACGGGACACAGTAATGCTATAGAGAATGCTCCTGAAAGTTGTTGCAGTAAGAAGAGTGCGTTAGCCTCAGCTAAATATTGCCCAGAACTGTCTGCGGACAAACTGCAAATATCTGCCTTGGTGTATCTGCCTTGATTGTGAAATCCAGTACTGTGATGAAGATAACTTCAATGTCAATTACATGGCCTGTCTAGGAATCAAGCCATATATTTATTTACTGCACTTCATCCTAAAGTTTAACTTCAGATTCAGTCTATAACATTTTTATCCTCGGATGTAGAATTCAGCATATATATCTTGTTTGAAAAATCCAGAAGTAAACTGGAATTGATCCCATGGCTTGAGAAATGCTTTTATTCTTAACCTAGCTAAGATAATAATTATGAATTTAGAAGCAGATCTCTGTGGAGCTTGTATCTTTCTCTTTCTTATAGGGGTACAAATCTCACTCTATGCCTATTATCAGGTATTGTGTGCTACACAGCATTTTTCTTCTTTTATGCCTCTATTGCCTATTTTTAAGGGAGTGTGTATATTCAATGATTTCTCAGACCAGTAATAATTGGCATCAACAGATGCAGCTAATTAGCTGGTCTATTCAGACCAATTTATAGTAATATATATAATGTAATGTAGTATAATGCTATATAAGTTATACATTATTTTATGCGTTTTATTATTATAGTAAATGATGCCTTCTAATATGTATGAAATGTATTATGTAATATATATACTTACATATAATGTAATACTAATACAAGGAGTATATGTTTTACATGAAAATTTGACAATTAAATAAAACTAAGTGCTCAGTCCTGAGTTCCACTCACCTGTTTGAAGTTCTAAAACTCCATTGGAAGGCACAACTAAATCTATTGAATTTATTTTGACATGCAGAACATACACCCTGTAAAGACCTTATTCTGTTTAGTATAGAAGGCACAGTATGAGCAGGGAAAATAAAAAGATGATTGAACTAGTCTGGCAAATGTGTAGCTGCTGACATCATGGGTTGTAATCAAGAGAACACTGACACAATGTTAAGTTCCATTATAAGGCATCTTTACCTGACTCAGTAAATTAGAGTGCATAAAAACTATGAGATCAATTTTTCCTCCTCCTGGCATACTTCATAGCAGTATGTATATCTGATTGAATGGATATACATTCAATGTATATCTGATTGAATGGCATCTTTGGTTCTTAAGTAATAGTTTTTAGAATAATATCTGGAGTTGTGTGCTATGAAATCTGTTTATAACCCTTCCTAGGAAGCATTTTTAAATAATTTCAGTCCATTAGAAGTAAGCCTTCTGCTTGAATACAATAAAGATCTTCTAGGTCATACTTACAAACATTTACCCTCATTTTCTCCAAGACCTCTCTCTACCCTCTCCATATATTATATGCTTACTGAGAGGCAGTATGCATTGTTTTTTTTCTTCTTTTAAGTCTTAACTTATGCACACTAGAACTGCAGGAAAAAGGAGGGATAACTACTAGGCAAACAGGAATCCCATCAAGTTCAACAAAAGGAAATGCAAAGTCCTGCAGCTGGAAAGGTGTAATTCCATCTACCAGTATGGGCTGGGAGCCAATCAACTGGGAAGCAGCTTTGCAGGAAAGGATTTGGGGTCCTGGTGAATACCAAATTGGCCATGAGCCAGCAATGCACGCCTGCAGCAAAGGCTAACAGCTTCCTGGGCTGCATTACAAGAGCATCGTGAGCTGGTCAAGGGAGGTGATTCTTCCCCTCTGCTCAGCAGAGGTGAGGCACAGCTGGAGAGCTGTGTGCAGCACTAGGCTTCTGCATACAAGAAGATACAGACACACTTAAGTGGGTCTAGTGAGGGGCCATGAAGATTATTAATAGATAGGAGCATCTGGCTTAAGAGAAAAGGCTGATGGAGCTGCCTGTGGCTGTTTAACCTGTTAAGACAAAGTTCAGGGAGGATTTTAGCAGTGTGTATACATGTCTGATAGAGGGGAATAAAGAAGAATGGATCCAGGTTCTCATTAATAGCAGTCAATGAATGGTTAAGCAGAAATGGGCATAAACTGAAGTGCAGGAAATTCCATTTAAACATAAGAAAATGAATTCTTACTGTGAGGGTGGTCAACCACTGTTTGCCTAGAGAAAATGTGGGAAACGAGTTATGAAAAAAGCAGCTTTTTCATTCATGATTACTTCTTGTGTTCTTCCAATGTTGCGTCAATTCAAGTCTCCTAGAAGGTCTTACTGAAAAGACTTGTGCATCAGCTAGATCGTTGCAGACTCACACTATACTCACATTCATCAGTATAAATATTAAACAAAGGAGAGATATTAAAAATCACATATGACCTGGATTGAAATTGAACTGAACTAAAGCATCTATCTTTTTGTCTTAATATGACTATAATCATCACACACATACACAGGCATATAAAAGCAGTACACTTTAGTAACAGCAGTCAATTATTACTCTGTATTTCTCTTCTGGTCTTAAATTGCTCTCATTTTTAGGTTTGTGACTAAACTTTAACACAAGCGTGGATGGAAAACCTGGTTGCAAGCCTTATTTGACTAGAGTCATTCATTCATTCTAAGTTAAACATTCACACGTAATTAGTTTTCATAAGTTGTTTATAACATTGGAAACAAATTCTTGTGTTTTATTCTGAACTGATGAATCTTAACCAGAGGAGATGAGATAATATGGTATGTATAGTGAGATTGCTATTGCACAAACAGAGCATCGTGAGTGTTGCAGTAAGTTTGATATTGACATACATTACCTTTCTTGTTCTGTGGAGATACTGCAATGTGAATACTCTCCTGCAGGCCATCACAGGTTGTCACTTCTGGTTGCTGTTGGCTTGTGTTTGCTGTGGTCCCACAGACTGCTGGTTATAAGGTCACAAGCAATGTTGTGGTGTTTGGAAATGTGTGTCATTCCTGCACGTAAATGGACAGAGGAGTAAAATTAAGGCTGTAGTAACTCTTTTTTTTTTCTGCCTGGAAAGATATTTTCTACAATAATTTTTTAAAAATAGGAGATTATGATTCTGAATTCTGAAACTTTGCTAAGTTCTTTATAGCCTGAGTCATATAAATGACTTAATATTTAGACAGTATCATTAATTAGGAGGACAGCCATTTCAGTCCTATGCTATTTTTACTTTTACGTAGCAAGATATTTAAATTAATTTTCTCTGCTGACCAGTTACAAGCTATTCTAGTTTAAAAAAAAAAAAAAAAAAAAAAAAAGAGCAAGAAAAGGAAAAAAAAATGTGCAGGGTGGTAGAAGTGGAGAAAGAGGCATAAAGTGTATTGGAAAACTACCAAATGTCCCCTGCAAATGGACCCTATTCAGAATCAGTAAGCGTATGATGAGTGAAGTGGTTTTGAATATCGCCTTTAGATTCCATGCTGTTACAAGGCCAGCCCCGAACATGGCAACTCTTATTTCCACACACAGTACCTCTTCACTCTCAATTTAACCCAAAAATCTGATGAACCCATTACTCCATACTTGATTTCATGGAACAAGGAGTAGATATAGTTACAAATGATCAATCACAAGCCGTGAACCAAAGCAGCAAGGCATTAACAATTCACACCATTTCGGTCCACTTGCTCAAGCAGAAGATGTGCCAGCATATTTAATGCACAGCTACTTCGTTCAGTTCAAGAAAAGGCATGACTCATGCTCATTTTAGGAACCGAGGAGACTTCGTAGGCTTTCATGCCTACTAACCACTGAGTGTTAGAGTTTGCACTTCTAAACAATTAATATAACCAGGTGTCCAGTAGAGGTCACACAGAGAGAGAAGTTTTCAAATTAAATTTTGCTGTGGTTAAAAATAAATAGAGGGATGACCTGGGAAATGGTTCCCACAATAAAGCCAAGTTCTATTCTAGAAATTTGTATTGTACAATCCACATCTTGTTCAGCAGTATTGTAACATTGTAGACCCCACAGGCATATGCCGTCAATTTAATGGGATCACTGAAAAAGCAAAGCAGCTGTGAAAGATTGCTTTAAGTACAGCAATCGTGTGCTTGTCATTCTGTTCAATGGTGGAAAAATCCAAATTCGGATAGGCATCAGTATTTAAGAAAATGACTGCTAAAGCATCTCTCATAAGTACCTTAGGGACAATACGATTTGACATATAGCATGTAAACAAAAGTACACAGCAGCTGTTAGATTAGTTTTTGTTTGAGTAAAAATACACTGACATAATTTAAACAACACAGGAAACCACATGTTCTCCATCATTCAGCTTCCCTATTTAAACTGCAATTTTGGATAGTACATGCCAGTTGCTCTGGACAGAGTCATGTGGTGTTTGCTAAACGTAAGGAACAGTGAAGAACAGTGTATGGCAGCACGATCTCACACCCTCCATCTAATACATATTATCATGTACAGTACATATTGGAAGTACCTTCAGGAAAAGCCTATTGCCAAAGAAGTGTGAAAAAAAAATCTGGTATTTTGATGGTATTGAAACATTTTTTCCAATAGCAGAAAAATATTAATGCTTACTTTCCTGTTGTTCTGATACCACTATTTTTGAAAAAAAAAAAATCCTTTTATAGATTGTTTGCGAAGAGAAATGATGTGAAGAAGAAATCAGAATAATACTAATGTTTATATTCCAATAATGTCATGAGTTTAAGAAGAAAGTTAATAAACTGAATTATTGGGTATTAGGTTTTTTTTTCTTTCTTTTTTTTTTTTCTTTTTGCAACCTGAAGATTCCAAATTACCAGAGGGTGATTTTCCCATTCCCTTACAAATATGCTGATTACTTTTTGTGAATATCCTGCTGGCCTTTGGTTTTCATGCTTCCTGTTATGTCATGCATTCCATTTAATAAATTCTGCACTCATAATTTTCCAGAAGTTTAAGGATGAGACAAAGAAAACATTTTTTTTTTCTCTCTTGTTTGTCCCAATGACTTTATGCCATTAAGTGCATCAATTTAAAATCTCTGGGTTTTGTTTTAGGGAAAGTTTTTCATCCTTGTTCTTTAGAAGAATGTAAAACTACACTATAAATCAGTTATTTTCAAGGTAATTCAATGTTTGTCATATGATATAAACTCAATCAAAATCAAAATAAAAGCAATAAAGGTATACATTTCAACTTAGATGAGGAGCAGAGTTCCCAGGACACTCTCCTCTTATCCAAGGATGAATATCTAGCAGCTAAGACTGCTACAATGAGAAAATTTAGTCAATTACAAAGAAAAAAATGCAGACAAGTACTAATGGAGTATTTTGAACAATGTATAAATTGGGTTTGAAAACATGAAAAAATTACAAAAGAAAGGGGAAAGGGATTTTCATTTAAAATATTTTCTCTAACTTCTGATTACGTTCCTTTCCACGGCTTCCCGTGAAAGGAGGTTTCCTTCCTTCACAATGTCTTTCATTTTCTGATAAGGGACTCAGTTTGTCTTATTACTGTCTCAGGATTTGCATAAGTACCTCATAATAATACCTCTAGCTTCCTGAGAGACACACATCATGGTGAGTCATTCCTAAACCTTCCCAGATAGCTCGTGTACTTTCTTTACGAGGGTTAGCCTTTATCTTGTTTTGCTGTGTGTAATACGGTTTTACTGAATGTCATAATCCTGTTTAATAGTTCAATGTTTGCAATGTTTCATCAGCTATAATGTTGAATGGACTACACAAAGCTTTAGAGTAGACTTGCAAATCTTTGGGAATTTTTGCCTATAAACTCTTTTTGCCTTGCTGTGTAGACTGTTGTTTGTTTAAAGCCATAATTATCAAAGCAGTCTAGTGGGGTTGGGAAGTATTTTGTGAACTTACTATTAATACTCTTTTAGTTTTCATAAGCTTATTAATTCAGACTAATAGCTTCTTTGTTTTAAATGAGTCACCAAGATGGCCAGGAACCTGGAAGCAGTACATCGGTATATTATTGGCTGGTGTCAATATTAGGCACAGGTAGCAGATGGGATATTTTGTCTAGTTATGTCTAATCTAGTCATCGATCACAGCTAGCTCTTCATTTAAAATTATTACTTTTGCGTATCTACATCAGTTTCAAATGTGAACAACATAATCAGTCCTAAAGTAGGAATACTTTTTGAGCAACAGTGTTTTTTTAAAGTGCTAAGGATATCTTCCAGAATTACAAACCTGATACCCAGAGCAATAAATGGACTATTTAGTAAAAGTATAATGTTCTGAAATGACTTACTTGCTATTCAATCTTTAATGCTTTCCCTTTCTAGGGACACAGGTTTCTACTTCAGTGAATGCTTAATAACTTAAGTATAGTTTTTTTATAGTTTATTTCTTGATTTTTTTAAAAGAAGGTCAAAAGAATGTGAAAAAGTTAAAAAAAATACAAGCTGTTTGAGATTATAAATCTGGCAACATAAAGGCTGAGCATGGAATGAAGCAAACATTATGGATAGAATCAGCTGATGTTTATGGAAACAATTGTTGCTTATGCAAAATGAATTGGGTCTGCTACTCAGTGTGACTGATTAAAAGGCAATTTGGGTGTTAGGCATGTCCGAAAGATGTGACACTTTGGGTCTTTTCACTTCTAAGACATTCCAACAGGTTCAGGAGCTGTCCCCTCTCTGGTCTGGAAGTATGCAGTATCTTCAGAGGTCAATCAGCACGGCTTTATTATATTTATCTTGAAATTATTTGTGATAAAATAATTAATGTTATAATTAGCCTTCAAATTTAACATCTGATTCCCATATACAAACATTTTGTCATGGCTGTGTTTCAGCCTGCTTGCAGACTCAGAAATGCATCACTACTTGTGCTTATTTTACTCTTTGTTTGTAATCTTATTCTTATGGTTACGAAATTCAATGAAGTTATTCATAAAAGTTCCAGAAACAGATTTTCATCTTTCTATTTAGTTTGAATGAGGTATGAGTAGATCCACTCCCCATCACATAATATCAAATGTGGATTTAATTTTGATACTGCCTAATTAAGTAAATTCATTCTTGCCAGTCTTCCTGGTCAGACCTCACTCATTACTTCACTTTCTTAATTTTATGTCTGAGTACAGTGTTAGGGTGTAAGTGCATTGTTAGAATAGTCTGGAAAAAATATTAATTCACTGATTGTAATCTGGAAATCATTTTTGCAAGTTTTAATAGCAAATATTTAATCCTATGTAGCATGCATTCTGGTTTGAAGTCTACTTTAACTGCATATTTTGAAAACGTTTTGCAGCATTACTTAGGATAATCAATAAGAGTAGGTTAATATACTTGTTAATCTTGTCCAGTGAATCACAGTCAGCCTTATTTTGTGAAGTCTGGTCTGTCTTTAGATAAGTGGGATTTTTGTCTTTAACTTAAGTATCAACAGGGTTTCAACTCATTTTCTTAAGTTCCTGCAGAACATTGAACCTGTGTGTGTATATATACAAATATATATTTCCATATCTTCTTACATTTCTTCTATTTTCATCCATCTGATATTGTTACAAGCTTCTGCATACCGTTTTCCACTTCTGCAACAAAGTGAAAGTACACCTGAGATTCTAAATTGCTTTGGAAGAATGATGTCATAGGCTTTCATTCAAAAGATTACTGAAATGCATGTAGTTAACCACGTGGATAGTCCTTTAGATCTAAATGGAACTTCTGTAGTGCTTCTATTTATTCTTGTATTAGCATATTTTGCTTTACTGAGATCATATAGTCTTGTAAACATCACAGCAATGCTGGAACTTCAGTGGGGTTTAAATAACTAATTGTTAATGATTCAGACTAATTCAGAAAAGACGTTTTATGCTAAGTATGCAGGATGGAAGTAGGCGCAAGGATATCTGCTGAAGAAGTAGGCACAGTATATGGAAGCTCTCAGGACTGTTTATGTGAGCATGAATAAAACTGCTGACTAGATGATTATATCACAAAATTCTGGAAGTCAGAAGACTGGAATTTTAACATGACATTAAAAAAAAAAAAAAAAAAAAAAGTGCCTTTCCCCAAAATAAACATGGCTTTGATTAACCATGTGCTAAAATCATGCATAAAATATAATGACTTGAGCAAAGAACAACCTGTGGTATGTTTACCAATCTCTTTATTTTTGAAGATGGATTTAACTGTATGTTACGATCCTGTATTTTCCCAAAGTCTCCAGTTATGAGAGGACTCATGTATGGAAGTTTCTAAACTGTACTCTTAGTTTGGGCTCTGTTTTTGCAGCTGAGTGACAAACTATTGAAGTCATGTCTGAATGGAAAGTTTCTCAAAAAAATTTCCGAAGTTTAATCCACCCAATGCTATTTTTTCTGACAAAACATGTAGTTCTTCATTAGTATGCATGTACATAGGAAATTCACCATTTATAACATACCTAGGTTGCAAATGTGACTTCAGATTATCTAGATGTGAAAATTATACGTATAGTTTATTTGCATTGTTCACCAACGTACTTTATACTCTTATTTATTTATTTTCTTGCCTATTTCTAGAAAAACAGGTTTGAGGTGGGGCTTTTTTCCTCCTCTTCTCCTGCTCCTCCACCTCCTCCTCCTCCTCCTTCTCTTTTTATTTTAGAATATTAGGTAAATGCCTGAAATGCTAGTTAATGCTATTTTATTTTGTCACATAGGAGGCCACATGTGTATTATGCACACAGTACAGTAAAATACAAAATATCTGCAAAATACATTCTCAGTAATGCCATAAGCTAAAATAATAATGCCTTATTTGTCACAGATATTGACATTAGGTTCCTGAAGAAGAACTTTTCAATCTTTAGAGTGATTTGAAATACAGGAACAGCAAGAAAAAGATCTTGTTGAGACCATCACCATGAATCAATTTTATCTATCTTTTTATTTGACCTTCCTGCATTATTAAACAGCTACACTGAGCTTTTTATTTGTTAGGAATTTTTTTTTTTTTTCAAGTAGTAACACTGAGAAGGTATTATTGCTTATGAGACTGTTGATTATATTTTATGAGCACTGCATTTATAATACGTTAGGTATATGTAAGCTCCTCAACAGGAAACTGTGTGTAGAAACAACATGGATCTTGCAATTTTATCAGGACAATGCAAGTAGATTTCAGCAAGGTTGGTTCCAACTCATCTGTGATAAATGAGAAGATAAGGCAATCAGTGCACACCATGACACTCTGTGCAGCTAGTTAGGCACACTTCAGAACTATTCAGGTGTGCTCACGAAGCTTATGAGTCTTTCATGGGGGGTGTCTCAATATAAATACGTCCTTCATGGTGACCACTGGAAATGCAGGAGTTGCTTTTCCAAGACTTAACCCAGGTCAGATATAAATAATAGATATTAAGAGTTAGTTCAGAAGCTGAGGCTGTGTTAGAGACTGTATATTTCGGTTGGGTCAAAAGAATGCTTTTTTTTTTTTTTTCCTTCTTGTCTTTGCATAGCTCCTCTGCTTGACAGATGCCTGCAAAATTCCATCACACCTTTGCATGGACCTGTGTGGGTCTTTAAGAGAGAAGTTTTCAGCCTCTCAGGAGCAAAGATAAATATCCCAGGACTTCTATTGGCCCTGCACCAGCGATTAAAGTCTGCAAACTGTTGCAAACAGGTAAGTTGTCCCACTCTTTAAAAGTCTGCTTTTCTGTTTTTGTTTTGCAATGTACTAATTATATAAAAATAATTATTGGCACTTTGTCATAAAGAAGTGTGACATATTGCATAAGCTGCATTATCTGCTAGGAATACTAAATATATAATCACAAGCCAAACAATAAAGGAGCTAATTGTGTTTCTTTTTTGGTATGGGATGTCACAGATTTCCCGTTTTCTTACTGCTTACTGTGCTTAGATGTGATCATCCTTATGTAATCCTTTAAAGCAATATTTTTTCATATCTTGTTCTGCACATGTGGTTTTTAATGGTCTGATGGATCTTCCCATAAAACTAATTTCAGTAATTATATAGATGAAACATTTCTTTGATAAATAAAATACGTATAAATATAACTGGTGTTGCATTATGAAAAAATTAAATAACTATATAATATTTACAGCCCCCCACATTTAATTACTAAACATGTACCATTAAATAAATATACCAGAAATGCATTTTAATTTGAAAAAAAAAAGTAGAATACAGATGGTGAATATATGTAACACTATGGGTGCAATAGGATGATTTTTTTTTTTCTAATTAGGTGTTTTATTTTAGGAGATAAAAGTAAAAGACAAGAAAACAGTGATCTTGTTCAGGGTAGTTACTTAAGTTCCTTTTATACATGTAAGAATGTATACATTTTTAAAGATTAGGTGAGTTGTTTATAAAAATAGTAGCGTACAGATTTTCCAGGAAAAATACTACATAGAAATTAAACAACCAGCTAGGAAACTAGGATTTAAAAATGATCTCAGGCCACAGAGTTAAGAATGACTGTATCAGATAGATCATACTACCAGTCTATGTAGGAAGGGGGAGGAGAGGTGCAAGCGAAGTGTCAGTCACACTGTTTATACAGCACCTCCTGCTGTCAGATCCATAAAGAGAAATGAGAATTGACTTTAGAAGAGACTATTCCTGTCTAGAGTTAATAGTGGTCAGCAAGAAGAAATAAAAAACAAACAAACAAAAAACCCACCAACAATCCAAAAACAAAAATGAGAGAGCATGTGAAAAAGAAAAGCTTGTTTCAAACTGTTTCTGAATCAGTACAGTGATATATTAAAGACTGAGAAATATCTTTACACATTTTATTGATAATTCTTCACTTTTAAGACTATGTTGCCTGTCCTAAAGGCCACAGAAATTAGATGTATTACTTTCCAGTGTCTTAACATATGTAACTCATGTAGGAAATATATATAAAATGCTTACAAGTATTTAGCAAGTATAATGGTAATTAGTAGAATAAAGCAGACAATGGAACTTTTAAATGAAAATTCATATGCAAGTCATTTATTGACTAGTTTTTGCTCTTCTCTGTGAAGAACATATAAAGACATTTCAGTAAATTAACTTATGTTAATCATTCCTCTGGTGATTATCTGGCAGTATTCAGTTGGAAATTGTAAGTGACAAGAAAAATATAATAATTTTAGTAGATTTGAAATCTCTTCTGAAGGCAAATGGTTCTTTATAATGAAAGGCTTGCATATAGACATATGTGCATTATAACATTTCTGGACATTTTTAGCTTTTAATAGGCTTCAGATTACGAGGATAAATGTATGAATTCATTTATGTATATGACAGTTAATTGTCTACAAAAAAAACTTATGATTAAAATATTTTAATAAACATTTCAAATTGGTTTAAGTGCTTAAATGAAATTTTACATCAGAAGGATGTTAAGTGTTTTGTGCAGTTAATGTGTTGAAAGCTTGTGTTAGTTTGAATTATACTACTTCAAAGATAAGATATGACATATAATTCAGTTTGAAAGTGTCTGTTAATTTTGCCAACCATTTTATTACTGAAGTTGTATTAGTACTGAATATAAACGAAGTCAGTACAATCACTGTAGGTCATCTTGTACTGTAAGTATAAAAATGCTTTGAAATAACTGTCTTTATTACATATTCCTTACGCTGCCCTTTGTTGTAAATAATTAAAACAAGTTTGTTTTGTAAAGAGCATATTGTTTTATGCTATAGATACAAGGTTAGGATGCATGCTACAAAAGAACCAGGCCATTCGATCAAAGTAGTGTATCACTTGGTCCTGTTGTGCCAAAGGCCTGCCAGCACAATGCTATGATGACGGCATGCAGCATTCATACCGATATAACATCTAGCTGTTACTTGAGTATATTTAAAATATTTTCTTGATATCAGTTTATCTCACTGTTAATTTGACACTTTACATTATTTGTATTTACTTTGTCTTTTCATTTAGAATCACAGAATCATGTAGGTTGGAAAGGCCCTCTAAGAGCATCAAGTGCAATCGTTAACCTTAAATAAAAAGGGAATGGAGGTTAAAAAAAAAAAAAAGTGGGGGGGTTTGGGGGGAAGGGTGGATTCCTCGATCCAGTATTACTCTGCTAAGACAATATACTCTGTCCCTTGAAATATAATACTGCATACAACTAATAATATGCCAATACATGTTACTTCTGTTAAAATCCATGTGGACTTCAATTTAAAATACATGCATTGAATTAAAACAATGCATGGTTTCTGGTCCGCACTGTGTAGTAGTTGCACAGTTTTTGTAATCACTTTGTTGCTTCTTGCCCCAGAGGAAGGAAGCAGTGAGGAGCTACCATCTCTTTTCTGTAGTCTTTGTATCCTTTTAAAGAGGGCAATCAGTATTCTTCTGTTAGCATTCCTTGAATAATATAAGGTGGAGTGAACTAGGTAAAACTGAGAGTACTTGGAAGTTTGGGAAATGGTTTGTGCACTACGTTTAAGGAAGGAGAAGGAAAAACATCTGTAACTATATACTACAAAGCCTTTTTGTTTTCTTTCTAATTTTGTTTTCTAATTGCAAATGCATATCTGTATGATATGATAGAAGCTTCACTAAAATCTTAATAAAGCTCATGTTGACATTTTAATGTCATGAATTCTGTGACAGTAAAATATAGTTTTCTAACAAAAAAGCAAAGTTTAAAGAATAGTACTATTAGAATTACTCTGTTATTACTACTTCAGATGGTGGTCTTATGCTTTATATTTTCAACATGCTTTTGCTGTGTCTCTTGGAATTTCTTAGATTCCCAAATGAATTTAAAGGTAACATTCTGTTTATTATGCATATAATATACATAATTGGGTACTTGCATGTAAGATATTTTTAAAGGTTTTAGTCAAGCTACTATACTTTCTATTAAAAATATTTTTACAAGAAAAACATCTACAAAATGGAATTGCGCTAAAATTTAACTCCTAACAATAGGAATAACATTATATCTGATAGTACGAGATATAGTTAACACTTTCAGAGGTGGGGGATGTCCATCTCATTAGCATTCTTCATATGTAGTGGTGCTGTTGGTGGGGGTGTTGAAGTAGGAATGCCATTGTGCTGGGTTCCAGTGTTTGGGGACAAACACTGCTGTGGAAGGAACGTGTGAAAAGGCCATAGTACTGACAGTGAATGAGGAAGGCTGTGCTTTCTGTATACTTCAAGCAGGGAAGCTGTCATTCACAGGCCTAGCACAGCTAAACAGAGGCCAAAAGAGAAGACTCAAATACCTTTTAAAATGATATTAATGATTTTTAAACATTTTCTTGATTTAGAATTATACTTTATTGAAGCTGTTGATATGTCCTTTACTAAATGATACAATGTGTATATGGACAGGTAAATAGAAGAATAATCTCATTCATTGCCACAGTTAAAATTTACTATGGAAAATGTATAGATACTAATATCCGAGAATCACAAGTTGCTTTAAGTGTATTTAAATGATTTTACACGTATGTTACTTGCAAGCAAAACTTGAATATGATAGTTAACAAACGTAGGCAGTCCTGAGGTTCTGTTCTGTGAACTTTTATTTTTACTGCAAGTGTGTTACACTTGTGTGTGAGGGTGAGGGGACTGAGCTGGGATGAGAAGTGACAGGAAATTGTGCCGAATGTTCATTAGCTTGATCTAGCAGAACTTACAGTAACAGTAATTAATCATTTGAACCACAGCAAATCACATTAAAGGAACGGAGCTAGTATGCAAAATACCCACAAGAAAACAAGAGAGAATAAAGTTGTTCACTGATTTTTCTATCAAGCTATATTTCTACAGTTTGTCTATGGGAACACTAGGTTAAATGTACTGTTTCAAAACAGTATATTGAACAGCTTTCTGTCATTACTCTAAGCCACGTCCAGTAACATCATAATTCATAAGGTTTTCATAATCTTGCTATGTAGATCTGTACAAAATAATAGTATTTTTAAGTGAGATATTACAATTAGTAGAACAAAGAGAGAGAGAAAAATATTTTTGTTTTCTTATACCACTCTTTTGAAACTGCTGACTCAAGTACTGGGGGTGGAATATCTCTGGGATACATGAATGAAAGCTTCTCTCCATAACTTTTCATTTTGTACTCTGTAAGAAGCATGAGTGTCCTGATTATTCAATTGGCTTTCCACAGATTTCAGTAATTGCATTGTGTTAGTTTCTAATGATTCTTTTTGCTTTTTTTTTTCTCCCTTTATAAATAAAATATAAAGTATCTGTTAAGTGGAATCACTATGCAGGGGTTTGGGTTGGGAGAAACTAACAAAATGATGTATTTTATTTGCCAAGTATTTTTAATTCAGTGTGTATTTCATATAATTTTATATCCATATGAGTTCACAGAATTATCAGAAAATTGCATCAAAGTATACTTACCCTGTTTGTAATGCTGTTTTGAGAAAATAAGATTATATTGTAGTAAAGCAGTCATAGTAATTAATTAGATAGCGTTGAAGGAAAAGGAAGAAATTCAACAAAATATTTAAGGTGATTTCCAGTTCAACCCTAGCTTCCATCTGTGCTTTTAGTGAACTCTGTTCAGTAGTACCACACCCCCAATTTTTTTAAAACTTAATATTTAAGTTTCTTCTTGATTGCAGCTTCTGCTCATCTAATTTTATATGACATTGACTCACACTCTTGAAGAGGTGTTAAGTATCTTTATTTCATTCTTCATAGGTCACACAAAAATAGAATTTTTTGTCTGTTTGACCTGACCACTCAAGAAATAATCCCATGTTAAAGGAAACTTTGTGTAAAGCAGGATTTGATACGGAAACCGTAACATCTCAGCATAGCTTCTTATTAACGGAATATAAAAATAATGCTGCAGTAATTCTGCAACTGAAAGAGAAAACTGCCCTCTTGGTAGTTCAATAAGTGATTCTTAGAATGTTGTATTGTTTATGGGTTTGAGTGATGGTTGAATTTTTTCCCACAACTGAACTGCATTCTAGTTACCAGAAGTATTTTAAGAACCTTAAACTTGTGTCTTTTTCTAAGTGTCATGCCTTGAGCAGGCCTAACATCAGTTAAATGAAGTGAAAATTGCATTCTTGTCTTGATAGAGATGAAAATGGATTTCTGGTCATGAAATAGATGTAGTTGTCACTTTTTTAAAAAGGTGTCAGCAGTTTGCTTCAGCAAGTAAGGTGCCAATTCAGTATGACAGTAAACTTGTGATCTGAGCAATCAATAAAATGCTTCAATAACTTCTGCTTCATTACACTTATAATAAGAGGCTATAGATCTGTGGCACATAAAATGTTGATAAAGAGGATATGTAGGGACTTAGTGTGACATTTTGTTTTAGTAATACAGTAAGTGCAATGTTGCCATCTAGAGTTTGTGCATAGGTAATTATTCTGAAAGCAAAAGCTGTACTGACAAATAAACACTGATATTTCAAAGCCCTATTTATTTCCATCACTTAGTGGCATGTATGCCTGTCTATATGGAATAGTTCGTTTGCCTTGTCACAAAATTGTTTAGGTCAGTTGAAGTAAGACAATTTTTGCTATTTTTCTGCTTTTTTCTTTGGCAATGTGTAAAAACATGAGGACTTGGTTTCCCTAAACCAATATTTAAATGCATTGAAGAAACAATTCTCATTTAAATAATTTAGTTGTTCCCAGCATCTTATAAAATTATAACATTACATTGATTTGATTTGACACCTGTAAGGGGGATAACCAAAGCTGTGTAATCACAGTGAGTTAATATTGTGATATTTCAGATTCTGACCAAGTGTTCTTTCCGCTGATTTATGTATTATGAGACCATAAATGGCTCCTGCTGATTTTTCATAAACATACATTGTAGGAGAATTGTCTCTGAGCTATTTATCCTGTAGGAAAATTATTTTGATATGTTAACAAGTTGTTTTGTATTTGTTTTGTTGTTTTTTTTTTCTCTTTTAAAATTGGATGGCGCTTGATAGATACAACATATAAACAGTTTTTCCTATATGCCATATTACATTTCAAATTAAAAAACATAACAAAACAAAAACAATTTAGATCTGGAGAGAATTTTACTTCCCAAGGAAATGATTGGAAATCCTAAATTCTTCTGAGATGTGTTTTCAAAAGAGGTGGGATCAACAGTTGTGTTTAGAAAGCATGAAGAATGGGTTTGTCAAATTCAGTAATCACACGATATTTTACCTAGTTAAGATGAAAAAGTGGTTGAGATTATTGAGAACTGGGTATTTACAAACTTTTTTTTTGTATAGAAAAAGCTAATTTGAGTAAGTGCACAAATATGTGTTTATGAAGAAGATGACTGATGACTTTTTATAAGCAGCAAGAAATATATTACTTCTGTTTTCCCTTCTACTTTGGTCTGTATGTTATAAACAGTTTCTCTCTTGAATTTCAGAGCATTATAGTAACTTGGGTGGCTATAGTACTCATGCTTCCTGTTTTCAGTGAGGTATCTGTTGCTCTGATGAGGTAGTTTGCTAACAGTGTCCTCTGCTTTTCCATCATACTTTAACTAAGAATTATTTCTGTTCAGAGAACATAGTGGTGAGAGGAAATGGTGGAAATCTGTCTCTAAATATGGGGAGGGCGTTTAATGTATACTTTAAAAATGTTTCTGGATTGTTTCTCACCATGAATTTCCATTGTTTTTTGCTTTTTTTTCCATTCAAATGTGAATGTTTAACATGGTTCATGTTAAAAAATGAGATTGTACTCAAAATGTAAACCACAGATGGGGGACTGTTTGTTCGGTTGGTTTTGCAAGTTAGAAATTAAGCAACCATTTGGGACTAATGAAATTATAATAACAAATTCCAAGGTCTTTGTCCAATGCATTTGCCAGTCCTATTTGGTTAGGACTCAGTGACCACAAACCAGTTCACCTTTGAAGATGCGATGCTCTGAGTGCCTCCTTCATAACCAAGTGAATCCAAATGGAACGTGGGTTCTTGATGACAGGGAAGGAAAGGGAAAAGGAATTTGCTACTTCCCATTTTATTGCCAGTCTTGCAATTGCATTATCACAAAATGATACCTGAACCTGTTTGAAATTAAAACATCTCTGCACAGAACAATGAATTTGACTTTTTTGAGCATTCAGCCATCATAGACTCAAAAGTCTTGTGATTTGATGGCATCTAAAGTAATATTGATCACCTGAATCTGGGTTCTAAGGATTTACCAAATGATTAAATTCCTGGATTTTAGGTGTCTTTACATGCTCTTGGATTCTATCAGTATTTTGTCTTGGACTACCTTTCTTTCCTTAGGGATTTTACAAGGTCAAATTTAAATCAGTTTTACCACAGACTAAAAGTGAATACAAGTTCACTCGTTTGGCTCAGTTGACAGGGGTAGGTTGTTCAGCAAAGTAATTTGAATGTGTGTCTGTGTCTGGGGGCACTAAGAAAATCCTCAAGTTTTACTGGGTTTACAATAAAATTCTGAGTTTTCAATGTAGTTACATTATTCTGGATTAAGAAATAATAAATATATCTACCAGGTAGGTGAAAGATACATTGTTCATAAATATTCTGTAAACCTATGTATTTTTGCACAGAAGAGATTGAATCAAGGTTAATTTCAGACGTATCAAATTAGTTATGTAAGGAGACAACTAAATGTGGACTGTCTTCCCGCATGAAGATGGGACTGTATTTGCAATAATGTCACATATTGCTTAAGTGCAGCACTGACATTTTCCCCTTATTGTGAGTTAAATGAATGCTGTACCATTGTTAGATCTACTCTTTGAGTTAGTTCTTCAACTAAGCTTATTAGAAGTCATTCAAATAAAAAATAGAAGCTCAATTTCAAACTTTCTGAATATACTGAAAATAAATCATTGCATCTTACAACTTCAAAAGTAATTACAGAATTCTAGTGCTAAAGTCAGTGGAAGTAGGTTTGACAGATTTTCTCTAAATTACTCAACCACCTACAGGTATTATTGCCAAGATTCTTTTGAAATAAGAATAAATTTTATAGAGTTACAACAGCAAAGTGAAAGAGTATGTTTGATAGATTCCCTGAACAGTTTCAACACCCACAGGTATTATTTGTAAGAAAACAATCATGCAGAGTCTTCAGCTGGTTAGAGAGGGCACAGCTTTCCATCTTCACCTGACATCCTATCTGTTCTCTCCACATCCTGTGCCCCCTGCCTACCACCCACTCCTCCCAAAACAATGCTCACCAAGAGAGTTTTGTGTGAATGGACAAGAATATGAATGTTTTTTCAAAGAATCTGAACAGTATAGAAAACACATTGTTTGTGGGTGACGAAAAGGCTTGAGGTGGGAGAAGAAAAACTGTCTTTAGGATTGATTAGTACTCTTCACTTTCTTTCCTAATTAATCAATGTTATTCTTTAATTGTTGGAAACTCTCAAAGGTAATTATTCACTGGCTTAAAAGCTGAGCATGAGAAAAAAGACCCAGAATACAAAATTGAATATTTTATTTGCTTTATTTTTCTCTTTTTAATTTGATTTGCATATGCCATTTTCTGTGGTGGATTGTTTTTGTTTGTTTTCAATTATTGTAAATAATTGAGTCCTGAAATATTCCACATGGGTTGTTTAGAAACATTACATAGGCTTCAGCTGGTTAAGCTTTAACATGAGGCCCTTGACTTTGTAAAAACAAAGCATTGTGTAGTTGTGCATTGCTCATAGATGCTTTTTTCATACTATAACTTCCATAAATTCATATTCATTTTTTCCAGTAATGCCCAAAAGAGCCCAAAAGACCAGATCTGTTTACAGTGCATACACTAGATTTATTGTATGTCACATAGATGTAGCTTTCTGTAGCTTGTAGTGTAATTGTATTAGCTTATTATTTAATGCTTTCAAATTTGTCCTTTTCTACAAAGCTGTTTTCTTCTAGCTTGTTTCCATTCTTTACCTTTTTATACTTTTCTGCATCTATTGTTACTTAAAATCAGTATTAATAAAATAAAAATTACCATTAAAAACCTAAAATAACTTAGTTTCTTAGAATAAATTAGGGGTGGAAGTCAAAATTGTCTAATCAATTGACTATGACTTGCCAGTTTGAAGGACATTAAACAAATTAATTTCTAAACTTTCTTCTCTAGCAGTTGGTGCTAAATCTGTTTGTGTTGTGTTTTTGTTTTTTGTTTTTTTTTTTTTTTTTTTCCTGAACAGTTTTTTGTAACCCTTACACTGAGAAATAGAGCAATACTTTATTTAACTTTGTACATCTGAAAATAGTTAAGTGTTAGACTGCCAGGCTGTGCTGACTTAAGCAAACCTTTTCTTAAGTGCATCCAGAACATCAGAGAACTCTGTTGTCCTGTCTCAGAGAGCTGCAGCCATGTGGTGTTCAGATCTCATTTATAAGCTTCAGTCTTTTGTCCAGAATTAGTCATAAATATCTGTATGCTGGCACCGTTCAGGCATAGCCACCAACCTCATTTTCTCTTCCAGCTTGGTCTTCTCTGCAGGTTATCTTTTACTCAGAGACACTGAAAATTTCAGTATTCCTATCTACTCCAGTATATATATCATTCCAACAACTGAAGAGATTCATCATCTGACAGATTCTGTAGGTTTCACTTTACCGAGTGGCAGCTAGTGGGTTGTTAGTTCTGTACTTTTCTCATAAATTCATCTTTCAGGAGCCAAAGAAGGATTTTACATTATTGGACTTTCCCTGAACGGATCTCACTGTTCAGGTAACAGTCAGAAGACTGTGAAACAAAAACATGTTGCAGCCTGTGCCATGAATTAAAGGGTTATTTTGCTATGTTTGTGACTCCTTTTCTACCATCTTAGGAAAGAAACCACATGGAGATATTTGTCATTGTAAGTTTTTGCCCTGAGCCAGCACAATTCTGTTTCATATAGCTAAGTCATCTGAGTTCTGTGCCATCCATCAAGTTGTCACAATCTTGTGTCTTGTATTCAAAAAATGATTTCATATAATCTCTAGGTAAGTGGGATTTTTTTCCTTCCCAGTTTGTCCTTGAGTCTTAAAGACAACGACTGTTCAAAGTAAAAGTGAGGTTCTGTTTGGCTAACTGGCAGAATATGTGGATATTATCTAACAGTATTTCTACATGTATATATTGATTGCAAACCTGAGCTGGCCTCTTTTTCAAAGTTGCTGACTATTCACTTGTGCAGAAGTAAACTTTCTTCTTAGCACAGCCTGATGTGATTGCCAAGGCACTTCAGAAGAGGAGTGAAGGAACTTCAGCTTGCCGTGCCCATTTGGACAAACCCAAATATACACCTCTTCCTCGTGTGCAATGATTGGGTATGTACTGTTACTCTGCTGTGACTATGTCACATCTCCACAGAACCATTTTCATCCGTGTCCTGGTGTTGTTTGCCAATAGGAAGGGTAAATTATGTTAGTTACCAGAATCTCGTGGTCCTTGTTTGTGCAGGTAGCCCAAAATACAGGTGTTCTGCAAGAAGTCAAATGAATGTATAGAGTAAGATCAGAAGAATGTCGTGTTTTAGTCTGTTTCCCAGACTGAGCCATGAACAATTGTTTAACTACAGCATGGATGCCAGCAAATGTCCTTAAATTTATATACGTCAACATTTTTGTGTTAAAGCTTGCTTGCAGTCCATTATGAATACTGATTCTGATATCTCTGATGTCAGAAGGGGAAGGACTATGTAGAAGGAGGAAATGGTATGTAAAGAAGGAAAAAATGATCTTCTGAGAGTATAATCTCTTATATTGTCCAAAGTTTAAGCTTCAATATATAAAATTACTCAAATGTTTTCTTGGGCTGGAGAATGAGAGAAAAAACACGGGGGGAAACTAACAACAATGGACGTTCACATTAATTGTTTTAACAGCAATTTAGAGAACTGTATTTGGAAGGTACGCTGTTTGGCTACACTGGGTCAGTGAAACACCTACTATGGCATATGTTTCAATGCATCTGACTAACCAACTAGGAAGTGAAGTTAGAAAGCTTAAGTGAGAATTAAATTTGAGAGATTGACTGAAGTTAGTTCAGTTTTGAAGTTTGTTTTTATTCATAGTTTGGATTATAGTTGTAATTGTGTTATAGTATTGTGCTCTTTGATCTAATATGGAAAATCACAGCTGAAAATACACTATAATATATATATAAGGGAACAATTTTCCTGATATAAATGAACTAACTACCTAGTTACAGAAACAGTCAATTGTGAATTACTGAAGTAGTTTTTAAAACGTTGTCAGTGAAGTACAGCAATGGAATTCTACTGGTAAAACTAAGTGTTTTAAATTCAGTAGTGTAATTAGTCACTTCATTTAAGCATGTACACCACTGATTTGCTAAATTGTGTTTATATGTATAACACTGTAAAGTATGACAATCCATTCTTGCTGTATTAAATATTTATTCAATATTTACCTATTTTTTATTTTAATATAGATTAAATGGTTATAGATTAAATTATTAAACATAAAGGTGATCAGGTAGAAAAAGAAAAGAAATATCTTATAAGCAGTTTCTTCCACTCTTTAATGACTTATAGAAGGAAAAATAGTCTTGAAGATCTGATGTAACCATCACTCTTTAAAAAGCACAGAATGGTCTAATGCCTTATTTATCAGGTTCTGTGTAAGGGGACAACTGAACCTATCTTGCTTAAAAACTCAAAGAATTTAGACAATTTACAACAACCACGTTAAATCCTGCACTAATCTGGTTTTGCCCTGCCAGTTGCATATAGCACAGATATTTCTGGAAACAAGTTTTGTATAGGCAACCAAGTGCTGAATGCTTTATGGGTAAGCACGTATCTTCCAAGAACAAGAAAATACCATTAACAACTCTGTAAGACAAGGAAACAGGTAATCAGAGCTGCTTCTAGCTGACATAAATGACAAAAATCTTTTATTAAATAGGAAAGTGACTCTTAAGTCTTCCAAATAACTGCAGACAAATAAAAACTAGGATCACTGTTGTATTTATCTGCCAGAGATACTTTTAAAAAGTCTGGTCTGAACTAGGGCTTTGAAAATACAGAAGTGAAAAGGACCACAATGTCAGCATCAGTCTTGTGCTACAACCTGGAACCATGTTATATGACACTTCTGTTTATTTGATCAAACTCTTCTTTAAAAAGCTAAGTGGGATTCCTACTCTCAGTTTTTCTATAATGAGGCTGTATGAGAGGTTCAGTCCTCCAATGGTTAAAAGTTTTCTTCTAATTTCCTTTCTGAAAGTTTTCATGTCCGTTTAATACCCATCCATTTCTGTTTTGCTGATCATTACTCTGAAAAAGCTCCGAATCCTCCTTGTTGTTTACCTCCTTTGTGTGTGTTTTTAAACAGCTTTCATATCTGTTCTCAGCCTTCCATTTTTATTTTTATTTTTATTTTTATTTTTTTTTTTTCTAGGCTAAGTCAAATTCTTGCTTCTTACTTCCTCTTGTGTTTTCCTCAGTGCTGCAGTGATGTCAGTACTCCTTTGCTGCATCCATATTGAGACTTACTAGAACATAAGGAAAAGATGCATATTATTTCAAACTATTTCATGGCTTCTTAGGGTGCTCTGTAGTTTCATGATTTTTTTTTCTCGTTTTTTTAAACATAAATTACATTAATTGTTCTCTAGTCACATGACAGTCCCTCTCCTCTGCCTTTAAAAGCCTGTTAAAAGTATGTGTTAATGGATATTTGAGTTCACACAGCAGTTGGTTCAAAATTCTAAAATGAAGTTTTGTTGTTTTTTTGGTTTTTTTTTTTGTTTTTTTTTTGTTTTTTTTTTGTTTTTAATTATTATTTTATTGTCCTCAATGTATTAAATATCTTGAGTTTTACTTCTAGGTCAGACGGTGTAATATTTTATCATTAATGTACAGTGCTACCTTACCATATTTATTCTTTGGACTTTTCTGAGAAACTCATGCCTTTTAATTTTTGCATGCCAGTGCTAATGTTCTACTGTGATTGCAACCTCTGTAATACAGAATTTCATATTGTGTGCTAATTCATCTTGTTTTTGTTTTGTATATCAGGCTTTTTTCTTTTGTATATCAGGCTTGACATTAGTATCAAACACTGGGATTTTTACAGATCACATGCGGTTTTCTAGTCAAATAAGACTTTAATAGTTCTTTAAATATCCACTTAACCTATTAATATCCACATTAATATCCACTAAATATCCACTAAATATCCGCTTAACTTATTAATTTTAGATGAATATCTTCTACAATGTTATCTATTCCTCTATTAAAACTAAATGTAAAAATAATAAAAAACACTTTTCTCATTTTCCAGTTCTTAACAGTCATATTTACAAGTAAAATGTGAGTGGTTGTCAGATTGCATGATTTTTTTTTTTAATGAGTTCTGGGAGACTAAAGATGATAGGACTTCCCTTTGAAGCTCTGCATAAGTTTATTACTATAATTATTTATAGTAATAAAATTAATACCATGTCTGTTATCCAAAAAGTTATATTTATGACTTAAAATTAATATATTATTTAATATACATTAATGAATATGAAAATATTTGGAAGGATCTGTGTAATAACAGAGTTGGGCTTTCATGTGTAGATCCTTCAAAAGCTCAAAATATAAGAAAGCTTAGTTGTTCCTCATTCTATATTTCTCGGTTCCTTGCCAACTTTGTCAATCCTACTTGTTTTCCTGAATTTACTTCTAAAAAGTAAAAAGATTTTTTTTTAATTAATTAATTTATTTATTTTACTTCATGGCACGTTTGTATTTGTTTGAACTTGACAAATATGGATGCATTGTATGTATGGTACTCACTGACATTATAATTAAAGGAATTATAATCTGTTTTGTTGAAATTCCAACTGATAGGTAATTAAGCATGCAAATACTTATGCTGGGAACAAAACTGAAAAACTGGAAGGGGTATACTGCTTAATGCTTGTTTAAAGGGCAGAGTTATTTTCATAGATTGCTTCAGTACTCGTGGTATTGGGAGTTGAAGTATTAGCTGTCCCCAAGTTTGTCCCGTCTTGGCACTGAGATAGCTAAGACCTAAACAGTTTTCCTTCTTCACAGGGTACTGTTTTACATCTAGAAAGTTAATTTGTTAACTGTATATAAACCACTGATTAATTTGGACAGTCTTCTGCTTATATATGTTAGTCATACGGACTTAATTGATTCTAGCTTGTTAAAGAGTTTATAATTCATTCTCCCAAGTGAAGGTAGGTTGTGTATTTTATTAGCATTGAACATGAGTGTTTAAGAATACCATTTTCCTCAGAGAAACAGAGAAAAGAATTGCGTAGCAGAGAAATTCCTGTATATATTGGACAAGGCTTATGTTTGTTATATGAACCCTTCTCTGCTTTTGTGAGCAAAACAAGAAAATGAAACCAGTGCCTACATCTTTCTTATCCCAGGCTAATAGACAACCCCTGCAGCCTTATGTAAATCACAAAAAAGCAGTAGTTGTAGTGTTTATGATACTTCATGCCAAACCTTAAAGAACACATGTTCTTACTTTGATATTACAGTACTCTGTTTTCTCTGTGATCGTTGAAGTTAATTTTGTAGTTGTAGTCTTATCCAGAATAGGTGTTACATCAGATGAAGTAATGCTGTAATGCAACTAAGTGCTATTTTTTTTTTATACTTCCAGAATGCAGAATAGGGGCCATGGTCAAAGCCAGTTACGAAGGTATTTCAAAGTAAGAATAGATTCCTCTGGGCCTTGGCTGTGAGTGGAAACAGACTCCAGCTATGAGGTCCCACTGCAAATGGCAAGGGAGATTCTCAAGCCTGGTTAGGAAGATGCTATTCTGAAATGCTTCCAACTCCTTCTGTGTGAGATGTTTTTTTATATGATCAAAGTTCCATCAGGTATTCTGTTGCCTAGCTATCACCAGTCCCTTGGACAGTTTGGGTTGTAGTCAACACTTTGTCCAGGTGAAGGGCTTGGACAATATACAATTGATCAGATGCCATGAAAATCTTCAGTGGATCAGATCTGTAAGAAACTGTATGTTGAAGTTTTAACTCTTTCAGATTTGTTAAACCCACTGCCTAGCCCACATTACTATATTCAGTATTGTATTTTCTCTCCCCTTCTCCTGTTTCTCTGAGTTTTATCTAAATAAAATTATGTATTTCTTATGTCACATAAACTAAAATTTAAGTTTGAAGATTACTGCAAATGTCACTGAACAGTGGACATTACATGCAGGAAAACAACCTGATGTCAGGAGATATAACAATCAAGGGACTATTTTCCAATGCCAATAGCATTTACATTGTTTCTAAATTATGTGAGTTTTTGTCTGGAAAACCTACCAAAAAACAGATGGTAGGAAAACCTACCATCTTTTAAAGAAATGTGTAAATAAAGATGATTCAGGCCTTAATTCTTTTTTTTTTTTTTTTTTTTTTTAAGCTATGTTCACTATAGAAAGCAGATTTTATGGAGATAATTACTTCTGTTTCTCTTACAGATGTATATTATTGCTCTGCTTATTTTATAAAATATGTGCACTATTCTTCTACAGGAAGTAATTTCCCTAAAAACTTATTTTCACATAAAATTTAAAACACACAAATACATTGGTATGGTGACTAGTTTATTTGCCACATTTGGCTCACTGTCAGAATACTATAGTTGAATTTTACAACACTTAACATTTTTTTTTTTTTTTCTTTTTGGCCTGGATGGGGTTACACATAGCTCTTTCTCAGAAAACTTTAGGGGGTGCACACTGCTTATCAGCATAATTTAATTTATCCCTAAAGGAAAAATCGTGCTACTCATAGGGAGAATATATGCAAGTATTAGGATTCTCTTCAGCCTCAAACATTGGACCAGTCTTATGGCTTCTCTTTGAATGCCAGTCACAGGCTGCAGATACCATGCAATATCATATATTTTTCTAGGGCTCGCATCTGGCTGCTCTGTAGATTCCTGAGGCAGTTCTGTTAGCATTGTTGAGATGCCTCCAGGTCTACCATGTGATTAAGTTGCAGATGGAGCACTTGTGCAATGCCACTTTTCTTTTGCCTATGTTGATCATAGCAGAGAGCCTGTGAAACTTCATGAGATTGGGTATTTGTACATGCTCTAAAAGCAGCTATTTGCCTCTTTCTTTTTTTTTTTTTTTTTTTTTTTTAAGAGACAATAAAAATAAGTTAATAAGCTTAAATTTTTGTAGAGAATCTTCATACTTTTGCTGACAATGCTTTAATATGACTCTTTACAGTGAGTCTTTCCAAAGCATTATATCTGACTGTTAGATTTTTAATTTGAGGCTATATAAATCTATTTTGAATGATTGTTTATCAAAATTCATCTTCTATGTTTAGATTCTAGCTGAGAAAACATCAGTTGTCAATTTGACAATTATTGAGCAAGTACCTGATTTGGAATATCTCTATTCATTAATGTTAAAAAAAAAAAAAAAAAAAAGAAAATAATTACACAGGATAAATAGCATAATTTCTGAAGTGCAAAAATACGCTGTTTCTATATAAATATATCTCATATAGTTGCAGTATAAAATTAAGTAGTTTCAGATTGTCCAAATGTTGACATTTCTACACTTTTTGTAATTTAAAATGATGTAAGCACATATTGTGTGCATTATCTACTGAAGTCTAGATTTAGATGAAGGTATGGTTTATGGTTAACTTGGGCATTTAGAAGGCTATTTCTGATCCTTACTAATGAAAAGTAGAAAAATGTTCTAGCTTTCATTCTTAGAAAAACCTTTTCAGCATAGATTTTTTTTCATTTCTGCATAAGTATGTGTAGCTAATCCTTTACTAAAATTGCAAACATTTCCTGAGCATATCCTCACTGCATTTCATCATAGTGTTTAAGAACTATTAATTCTTTGTCTTCATAACAGTCTCAAATTAATATTTGCATAAAATTCCTCAGATCGTTCCATAATTTTGTTTAATAGGGTTTCCCTTTTAAGATTACAGCCTTTTCCAATAAATTGCAAATTATGCAAACAAAGTACGCCTACTTAAGTTTGGCAGTTTTTCATTGCCAAATGACAATTGTTTCACTGTTCATTTGTTCAAAGGCTTACTTCTTAAATTAGTGAACTAAAATGAAAAAGTGTATGTTTCTGTTCTCTTATTTATAACCCATAATTTTCCTAAGGCCAATTTAAGGTATATTGTCTTTTAGAATGACATTAAATTAGACCTCAGTCATCTGCTTCCTGTCACTTTCTATTATTTTGTACTTGTTCATCAATCCTTGGGGGAAATCAAAGCCTGTGTGGCTCCCATTTGAATCTGCATAATTCTCAGTGATGGCTGGGTCAGGAGGTGCCTCCCCATGATATTTGAATTTCTACCATAACTAGAGCCATTAACCCTTCAATGGCATGGTCATTCCAATAGTCTTGCTTGTATGTCTTATCTAATTCATTAGTGCAAGTAAAGTAATTGAAATTGTAAATTGAATCCCAAATTATGATATTTTGATATTGATAAAGATGTCAGTGGATTTTTATAACACCGGTAAAGTTTTATTCGTGTATGTGTTTATTCTTGAGTACTGTAAATATGTTTGGCAGCAATGTTGATAAATGTCCTTTGGTCTTTTAATTTTCAGTTCTGATAATATTTTAAAAGTGTTAATTTGGTGTCTTATTATGTAAACTGTTTTGCTCTTAGAAGTTAAATTTGGGTTGTACTTTGGTACTGCTTCTAATACTCGTAGTAACCAGAGGTAGCTATGGAAGTCAGCATGTTGTTTGGTAGTCATGACGCTATATCAGGCTAGAGAAAATAGTGAGGCCTTGCCATCACGTGGTACTGATTTACCTAAGCACACCAGCAGAATTAGTTGCCTTAAGATGAGGAACGTTTGCATGGGCCTTCTCTGTTCCTCAGAGTTATGTTAAAAGCAGCCATAAGAATACGAGTACTCATGTTCTGTATCTATTGTGATTAGCTAAACACCAGTCCTTATGGGGATTTCTACAAAACATAGTAGATATTCCTGATGACCAACAATAACTAAAGAAGGTGAAGGGCACACCTGAACATGATGAGTCTTGTCCATGTTCAGTCTTAGTACTGTAACAGTGATGGAAAGGTAGAGTGAATTCAAATACATTTGCAGATGACAATCCCATAAACACAGCTGAGCGGAAAAGATAGGTCATTTGTTTGTTTGTTTGTTTTGTTTTTAATGGACCAGTAAACATCTGACAAGGAGACACATTGAAAAGTGATAGCACTCTGTTATTCAGGATCTGTGGCATGGTAACAACTGATTCTTCAACTCAGTGGTCATATCCAGTGAATGCTGGTCTACATGCTTCTTGTCAAAGCTTAGCTTTATGATCCATTTCTTAATAGCATCTACTTGTTTCCAGATCTAATAGTGTGTGTTGGTTTCATAAGATGCTGTGGGAAGTTCAGATTCTTAACCTGTTTTAAATTCAAGGTCAAGCAGTATTAGTTATAAAGCACTGTACGTTTACAACCCATGAAAGCAATGAATGCTGGATAAAGAATGGTGGTTTGAAAAGCTCTGCTCCCTTTCCTCTCAAGGCACTGTAAATCATTAATTTGTGCCTGGCTAGGATTCATTCAATCCACTAGAATCTCTGAATCCTACAGATCTGTTGAGAAAAAAGGTTTTGAGAGCCTCTCCAAGCTTCTTTTTTTTTCTTGCAACCATCAGTTTTCTCATACATCTCAGTCAAATACCTAAATATTATACAATTTTCACCTTTATATGGCCTTTACATTGTTCAATGGATTGACAGATGAAATCTTTCAGAAAATGAGATAAACAAACACTGATATTCTCCTCCATGTACACAAAGACCTGGATTCTTCTATGTATCCAGTTTACAGTGTGGGGCTGTCAGGGTGATGGTTACAGTTCTTTGATTTTCTGCATAGCCCCAGGCCTCTGGTCGCTTTAACCTATGCCAGCTGGCAGTGGTTCCCTAGGGACCATTGCAACATGAGTTTTAGAACTGCCTGTACTGTAGCTATCTTTTTTGCCCACTTAAAGCACAGAAGGATGCACACAGTGGATGGTAAATGACCTAGCTACAGGGCACTCTTACCAGGGAGGTAGGGTAAGACTTTGTTTCTATAGGCCATATAGGTATGATGTTGGAGATACCAGACCAGCAAGAAGGAGTATGTGATGTAAGTATTGGTATTTTGGGTCATTCCATGCAGGAGTGAATAGCTCAAGCAACTGTAATGTTCAGTCTCTCATTTTTGGATCATATCTTCCATGTGCTTCTTGAACTATCACTCTATCACTCCACTATGAAGCAGGCAGAAGAAGGATTTAGTGTTGATCAAAGAGCAGATAAGAGTGGCCTTGAACTTTGTTAACAAATGTATCCAAATATACTCCAGCCTAAGATAAGATAGAGGAAACCAATTACTTCATCAGATGCTTTTAACAAAGGGACTTGGATAAGAACTGATTTTTCATAGGCATCCCAATTATTTATATTCTAGGTCTTTTTCTTTTCACAGGATCCCATGCAATGACTCCAGATAATACACTAAAATCTCCAGGTATTATAGAACTGAACGTGAAAGAAAAATGACTATTTTGATGTCTGTAATTAGAAATGATTCTTCCACTATTTTACTGTCTGACCCAGCTGCAAGAATTTCCTGATTTTCAGTTAGTGTGAGGCTTGTGGATATATGTCTTTGCTCTATCAATAAAGACTGCATCTTCTATCTGCTGCTTCTCAATTGAGAGTCCCTTAGTGTCTTTGGCTGTGGCATTTCTAGACATTTCAAATATACTTTACAATGTCAACTATCTCATTTATTTAAATAGACCAGACTTGCAAATAAGTTGAAAACCTTTGAAGTCCATTACTTTTTTTATATGTTCAGCAGTTCTAAGGCTCTGTTCTCCAGATCTTCCCTCAGTCTTCCGTTTCAAAAATGCACCAACAGTTTCAGTTACTTTTAAAAAAATCAAGTATACCCGAGTAATTTCATAGACAGAGTATCTCACAGTGGAATATTCTGTAATGTAGTAGGAACAGGAATAAAAATGCATGATGAGGCTAGATAAAGTGAAATGGAAAAGAAATGTAAATTTTTAACTGCACAGGTAATTAACCTTTGAAAAAACTTATCAAAACCTTTCAAGATAAGCCCACATGAAAAGATTTGCAGGATGTTGGCCTCAGTTCTATTGTGTAGGTAGGCTGAAGCTTGATAAAGCTTGATGAATCTCTTTGCTAGATTCTCTCATAGAATGTTTGTGTAAATGGCCCAAAGTAAAGACTTCTAATTGACAATATATTTATTTAAACTACAAGTAGAGAACAGAAATTAGGAATATTAATGGTGGATAGGTCTATTGATGGCTTTTAATAATGGTCTGAATTCAACCATTGTGTCTGGAAATCCCTGTCTGTCAGAGATTGGATGATATCACTCTGTGCCTGATATCTTTCTTTTCTTCAGTATTAGAAACAGGCATAGGGATACAGTTAGTTTAACAAATTTCATCTGCTCTAAATCCCTTATGTGATCCTTGCCTGCCTTGCTCTTCCATGATTATTTACCTCAGTGTATACAATCCAAAATCTGTATTTCTACTTTATATCCATTTTGCTTTCATAGAATCACAGAATGCTTTGGGTTGGAAGGGACTTTATAGATCATCTAATTCCAACCCCCCTGCCATGAGCAGGGACACCTCCCACTAGACCAGGTTGCTCAAAACCCCATCCAACCTGGCCTTGTACACTTCCAGGGATGGGGCATCCACAGCTTCTCTGAGCAACCTGTTCCAGGGCCTCACCGCCCTCTGAGTGAAGAATTTCTTCCTAATGTCTTACCTAAATCTATCCTCTTCTAGTCTAAAACCATTACCCCTTGTCCTATCACTACACTCCCTGACAAAGAGTCCCTCCCCAGCTTTCCTGTACCCCCTTTAGGTACTGGAAGGACTCTTTCACTAAGCGTATCTGAAGATGGTAATGAGAACTGTTGTAAGACAACATATATGTTTACCCACTCAATATTTTCTTCTATTTTCTAAATAAAAGAAAATATTCTTTTCTTAGACCCTATTCTTTATTTGTCAGTTTATGGATAAAATTGAAGGAAGACTTAAGACAGCAGGATGTCCTGTACAAAGATATAAACTGTACATGAGGTAGGAGTCCATTCACTCATTATGGAAGAACTTTAATTTTTTTTATATACTTTTGAGATAAACATTTTAAAATAAAAAGTTCAAGCGATCATTTAAGTTAAAAATAGAAAAAAGAACATGTTTTAAAAGTACTGAATGAATAAGAACTACTATATGCACTTGCCTGCTGGCAGTATTCTTCTGCATTTGAAGTTAACCTTGAGATTTAGAAGAAATGGAGTAGCAAATCATGGAAACGTGCATTGCAATTACTGCGCTTGCCTTTTCTGCCATGTTCTAGTGTACAGGGATATTTTTTATTTTTTTTTATTTTGACAGAACAATACAGATAAATTAACTGGTCAGATCTGAGAGAAGTTGGCTAATACATTATATACGGTGCCATTATTGTCAAGCCCCAAATATCCTTTCCAGAAATATACTGTAATAAAATCTTTAAGTTCTTTATATTAATCGGAAAATAAATTTTGAAACTTGTTTTCAACATGATCACTTTTTTTGTTTATTTATCTTGGAGGAAATATCTACATACCTTTATAAATTCTAAACTGTACAACAAGGATTTGTTTATATTTGTAAGATAACACTTACTGCATGTCATCTTATGCAATATTCACCACCTCCAGAAATCCACCTGTAGTTTTAAGTACAAAGTTTAGTTATTTTTAAAGAATTCAACTCCTATTCAGGTCTTAAATAAAATAACTCAAAATATAATGGAAGTATTAAACCTTATAATTATTGTAGTTTCCAATATAATAGAAGTGAAGTTTGTTACAGATTGAGTAGGAGAAAAAATGGGAACAAATTAAGATGTGTTTTTCTTTAAAGCAAATAGACTTTTTATGTATTGTAAGACAGATTTTTTTTAAAACAAGTAAAAAGCATTAAAAAAAAAACCAACAAAAAAAAAAAAACAACAAATGTGCCAGCTCTGACATTTCCTGTCTGATGACAACGATGAGATCCAGCCTGTTAAGGGCTTAAAATGAATGTCTTGTCTAATTTGTGCTCTTCATTTTTCTTTCTTTCCTCCCAACTGTCTTATCTTACCCCACCTGTCACACATCACACCCCTACCTTACTTTTTCAGATTTTACAAGCTTTGCCTTTTGTTTTTCCCCATCTTAAATGTGATCCAGCCTTTTCTCTTTAACTATTCACTTCACTTTTTTGCCTCTTCTTCACAGTTTAATTTCCTCATCTGTGTGCTTTTATCTATTTTACTCATTAAATGAATTCTAGATATGTTAAGGAAAAATAGAACAGTAAATTTAAACAACAGTGAATGTAAATAATAAAAATATTAGTGCTTAAGAGCATACTTATTTACCTTAAAACAAAACAGTAATCATATGATGTCTTTATTATAGCTTAAACAAAACATTGATGGATTCCCTAGATGTACTTTTAATGTTATAAATGTTGTAACTGTAAATGTGATAATGTTTAGTCTTTTATTTGTACATCTTGTTAGAATTTCTGTATTCTTGTTAGAATTTTATAAATTCTGAAAAACAGAATTGTTTTTCAGAATTGTTTTTGTGCACCGGTAAAACAGAATCGTAGCAAGCATTGATAAGGGGCACACAACTTGCAAGTCACTAAGCTTTTTTCACTGTATTCATTTCTAAGATCTGAGATATAAATTGATTTCTCATAAATTGATTCCAACTATAGCTTTTGTATTTTGGATACTTTTATGTTTGCTAAAATAAGTAATTCCAACGTATGTATGTCATGAGCATCTAAATAACTATAGATAGCCTGTACTATTAATTTTCTTAATTGTATTTGTTCATTAATAACATTTGAGTCTGGACTTTTTGTCAAAATGTCCTATGCCTTTGAGTGTTTAAAGAATCTGTCAAAACATCAAAACCACTGAAATTTAGACGCAAATACCAGAAACAGCATAATGAATAATAATGCAGTGTTCAATCTGAAATTTGGTTGACTTGCCTGAAGAGATAGCTAAACCATATCATTTTAATTTGTAATCTTGCTATTATTGACAACAATTGCCAATTGAATTGAATTTAGTTTCATTTAAACTTGTTGAAATCTTATAGTTTTATAGTTCCTTTTATTTTTATTTTTTTTTTGTATCATACTGAAAAACATTTTTGGCATTACTTTAAGGAGGGCATTGCTCTTTTTCCTCTTGTAATAATCCTGATTTTATTTTTCTTTCTCTCTCTCTCTCTTTTTTTTTTTTTTTTTTTTTTTTTTTTAAGTATCGTTCTACTTTTTTCATTTAAAATTGCTAAATATGTTCTGTAATGCTGCCTGTCACACATTAATGTCAGTGACTCTAAGCTATGTTTAAGTTATCCACTGGCATCTAGTAATTATCCAGAACCATGAAATACAAGGCAATATCCTCTGATGTGTAAAATTTCAATTCTCTATGTAATTCTTCAGTCTTAAACACATCTAGAAAAAAATCTCAGTTTAACTTTTGGTATTCAATGTTTTGAAGGTTGTTTTTGTTTTTTGTTTTTGTCTGTGCTTTTTTTTTTTTTTTTCTGAAGTCCTTTAAATCTGAAAACATTGTAGCACAAAAGAGCTTGCATACATGTCCTAACTGAAATGGTATGATGGCTAAAATGGTAAGATGGTGACCACACAACATATGTCACATTGTAATTGTGCGTATGAATAGCTCTGAAATTTCTTTCATAATTTATATTAATTCTTTTAATGCTCTTCCATGAGTTCTTATGAAAGTTTTAATCTACATTAGAATTAATTATAATACATTTTGCTAGTAGGGGGTTTAAACAATTGAATCTCCATTACACAGAATTTGTCTAAATCACCGTTAATTGTCATCTTCTAACATGCTAACAAGTAAAATAATAGTCCTGTAGATGTGTATAACATGAAGCTTCCTTCTAAATCTTTTTTCTGTCTTCCGTTATGAGATATTGCTTCATACTAAATGCATACATATAGACATAGTGTATTGGTATCAGACACAAAGTATGTGAATTCTGATACCTTTTCATCAGTTGTACACCAAGAATTCTATTTTTTAAATGATATCCTGCCAGCTTTTTCACAATCCATTAATTCCTGGATCAACATCAGAAGGAATGTCAGAGCAGAGTGAAATTCTTGTAAGACACAGATGTCAGGATCAAAAGTCAGAGACATTCTCAGAACAGCAGGGAAGCATGCTTGTTAGACCTTAATCGTAACAATTAGTATCTGCCATGTGACATTCTCTATACCCTGCCTATATTTCTGTTAAGTTCCAGGCATGCTGAAAAGAGAAAGTATTTACTGAAGTTGGATGGAAAAGTACATGGTCTATTAGTCTTCTCATTTCCCTTTTTGCCTTTATTTGCAAACTTTTCAGTAGTCTATTACCTTAAATAGTAAAATATTAATATTTCCCCTTTAAAACATGCTTCATCCTAACTTTAGATTAAAATCATTTAACATAAAAAAATACGTAACTCTGCTCTAAGAAGCATCTATTATTTGAAGGTATTTCTTTAATGTACATAGTTAATGGTTAATTAACCCACAAGGAAATGGCTGCTGGTAACTAGAGCTTTCTACGCTGATACATAGTATGTCTTGTAGAAAAAAATGCTTTTAAGAGTTAGATGTTAATGTTATGCATGATATATAAGTTTTGCTTTTTATTGTTTTCAACCATCCTAGCTCTGAGTATTTTACTTGCAGAATAATAATCTCAGAATAAAAGAAGAATATTATTCTTTGCATTAGACAATAGGGGACACTGAAATCATTAGCCTCCTTTCTGCTACTGTATTACGTTACTGTATTGACATTCTAAGATTAAGCAACCATTTCAGTAATAGACAGTTTTGCAGTCCTGTATTTGTCATTTTTCAGTGTGATATGCTATAGGCACACATTACAGGTTATTTTGCCCCTATTCTTTCTCCTCTTTCTTAGCCTGCCATTAATTACTACATTAATGCATCGAAAGCTGTCAAGCTTATAAACAAAACTTTTCAGTGTGTTGTAGTGGAGAAGGGTAGGAAAGAAAAGAGAGAAGAAAAGTATCCTCAGAGGGATGAAACATGATCTTTGAAACAGTTTAAAATATTAACTAAACTATATACGACATTATACATGTATGTAATATATAAAAGTATTACTAATAAAGCAGATTGGCCATGATAGAGATGGGGAAGTTAGGTGAAAAAAACAGCTAACAGTTTTCTATGAATTAGAAAAAAAGAGAGAAAAAATGGGAATGTGGGAGGGAACAATGACAGAGTGGATAATGGAGTCTTACTGTTGATCTAGAGAAGTGAGAATAGGTTTCACTATCTAGTGACCAGTCGAGCTGGAAAGAGTTGGTCATTATGGCTGGGGAATTTGAAGTGGTTGAATACAAGGGCTTGAGGAAGAATTTAATGACTAAAATAAATCAGCAAAGGTAGGAGGATGAAAATAGAGTAGGGAGATTGAGAAGTAGTCTAGAAGAGGTAATTATAGACAGGGGGCAGCATTTGCCAGTGCCCTAAATCACATGAAAGGAGAGGAGTAAGTCTAGATTGAGACAGCATGGACATTTCAGACAGTGCTTGTGGACAATGACCATAAAGAGTGTGGGGGTGAGGAATACCAGGAGAGAATGTTTTTTGTCAGTGTTAGGCAAAATATGAGTATATATAATAACATACATGTATATATAATAATAACAATATGCAATAACAGAAAAAAATAGATTGTTAGGCAAAATGATAAAATATGAACAGAATTAAACTAGTAACTTGAGGTTGGGAAGATTAGAGTATATAAGAGATGATGAACTGATCAGAAATTTCAACCTTAGAAATGCAGGTGGTGATAAGAGAACAAAATAATAGGTTATAATAGATAATATCCATTTAATTTTTAAATGAAAAGAAATCAGATCTGAAAAAGAATAAGGAGGTGGAGAGTGTATACAGGAGACAGACAGAAGGAAGAGTTTGACAAGGAGCTCATGGTGGAAGTAGAGCAACGAGACTGGTGACCTCTTAGTTATCCATAATAGAAAACAGCAGCTTTCAACAGAGAATCCAGCCAAGCTATAGTGTGTAGTGGTGTTGACTTGTACCTTACTAGTATAAATGCAAGAACTACACTTTGTATCAGAAATTTTATCCAAACTGCCTCCTGAGCATCTAAGTTTGGTGAAGGCAGTTTCTATCTACTCCCTCCTGCTGTAGACTTCTGTGGTATTTTACAGGCTGATATTCCCCATCATATCACAGAATCACAGAATTTCTAGGTTGGAAGAGACCTCAAGATCATCGAGTCCAACCTCTGACCTAACGCTAACAGTCCCCACTAAACCATATCCCTAAGCTCTACATCTAAACGTCTTTTGAAGACTTCCAGGGATGGTGACTCAACCACTTCCCTGGGCAGCCTGTTCCAATGTCTAACAAATCATGCCATGGGCTGTAGAATAAAATACCATATGTGCTTTTTTAGCTTGTGAAATATACACAGGTGGTATGAAACAAAACATTTTTGTTTCTAAATGCACATTTAAACTTTATAGATGCAAGTGTGCTATGGAGCTGTCCTTCATAAGATGAAATGTGTACAAAAATAATTTTCTCTTTTATTTGTCTTCATTTTGTCTTCATCTCTGATATCTTAGGGATTTTGGAAGGTGCATAAATAGTTATAACACTTCATTCTTATATGCCACATATTCTGTATGTTGGTATCTAAGAGGAAAATAGAAGTCTGTAGGAAAGCCATTAATCAGAAGCACTAAATACAAAAGGTAAAAATTAATGAATTTGCTTTCTCCTATATCCCTGCTGTTATCATTCAGTTGCTTTCATTTATCTGCAGTTTCTTCACCTCAGAAGAGTATTTACACAAACATGCTTGCTTCTAGCATTGCAAGCATTTAATACTGAAATAGCAGCTTCAAATAAATAACACTCTAAGGTGATGTTGTTGGAAACATGACATTTCTGTCCTCAAGAGAAAAGAAAGTCTCTTAGGAGCTGGAAATGAAAGTATTATAACTAACCAGATACCCCAGGTTTTCAAAGTCTATATGCATTACACTAAAATTGTGTATTGAGGAAGAGGGTTTAATCTATCATTCTTATTATTATATTCTTATCATTCTGTTAAGAGGAATTCTACAGCAACTGCCTAAAAAAAATCTATTAATTTCATATTTCTATTTGAGAGAGGAAGTGTCTTCATATGTTGTCTGTGTTTGTATTTTTGTGGTATTGAGGAATAAATAAGATTAAATGGACAAGAAAGTAGAGCAATGTTTTGAAGAGGTGTAATTTATTTGCTCTTGATTACTATCTCACCTTAAAAAAAAAAAAACAACCAAGAGTTTAATTTTTCTCCCTCTGGGTTTTGGAGTGTTTGTTTGTAGAGAGAGGTTTGTTTTTGTTTTATTTCATTCCAGTTGTATGTCATTCAAATATTTTTAAAAACATAGAGTCATAAAATCTAGGGTTTATTTCTTATTTTGGCACTTAAAATATTTAAATATCTCTCGCAAACAACTGTTAGGTTCCGAATTTAAATAGTATGAACTTGATTGTAGTTTGTTCCCTAGTATCAAGAAGATCTGAACATAGACATGTAGAAATGCCTTTAATTTAGTGATACAGAAGCAGAGAACATAAAGAGCTTCCAATGCATTTCAGAATAGCTATTTGGATACTGAGTTCGTTGATAAATCAGGGCAAGTGTGTTGTTTACTTAACTTCAGAATTAACTTTTAAATATTTGAAGAGATTCATCCATGTAGACTTCCCTGACTTATAAACATTTTTTTTTTATGTTTGTTTGTTTGATTTGTGTGTATGTGTGTAAGTATTTATGTGTGTATATATATAATTTACTTTTGGCCATCTCAGAGCTAAAACCTCATTTTACACTAAAATTGTAGAGGTGTCTGAATCTAAAGAAATTAATGATGTGCAGACCAGGATCACAGTTAGGATAAGAAAGAAGCAATCCTTGGGAAACGTACTTATTAATGAGACTTTAAAAATAATTAAAGATCAGTGTTTTGTTGATTATATTAGATATTCAGGTACTGCCTGTACTGTGATTATCTTCTGACAAATATTTATTCCAGCCCTACTCCTGAAGGGCCTTGTACCTTCCACATGACATTGAATGTATGAAAACTGGAAATGTTTGTTTCATTAACTAGTATCCTAAATCACACTTGCCCATTTGACACTTGTGTGTGATACTTGAATGTTTAGCTTCATTTATATTCGAACAATAAAGTAATATTATTGCAATTATCCTGATTTCAATTAAAAAGAAGTCATTATTTGCAGTTCATATGGAGAGAGGAAGATTGAGAAAAAGATAGAACAGAGAAAGACTTTTGCAAGTTCACACAAAATGTTGATAATTACATAGGCATTAAACCTTGGTCTCCAGCACTCAAGTAACAAGTTTAACTATAGGCCATTCTTCTGCTGCTGGCACGTTTTACAAGTAATTTGGTATGTCATATCTTTTAGCTGAACATATGAACTACAGCCAAAACGTTTTTCAGGAAAAGGTATAAATCAAAAAGGTATTAAGAAACAGTTCCCACTGGTGGCCATGAAACCACTAGGTAGACACTTTGTCAGCATTAGCAAAGAATAAAACGACACCAGAAGAAACCAAGTCAGTGAAATATATAAGGGCCTGGATAGCCAGACCATTGCATCTCCTAATAAAGACTATTCCAATTTAATTGCAGTAGGAGGAATGCTTCATCAAGGATACTGACCCTAAGTAACTTTGGATGTCTCTATTTTTAGAAACTCAAATTAGATTGCTGTGGTGTAAGGGTTCTAGTGCAGGTTAATGAGAGGATAATCAACCCAATCTTAAACTGAGTTCTCAATGTTATTGATAAACACTTATGTAGTTGGTTGTCATTTGAAATGTCTGCTCTTCAGTCCTGCAGAAATGTTTACCTCATTAACTGTTGCCTGAAATCCTCCCTCTACTGTTACTTGTTTATTTATACATAGGGTTTGGAATTTGTTGTGCAGAGCTTTTACCTAACCCAGTCCAGTCCACAGTCCAATTCAGAATGTCTTATTTTTGAATCAGGTAAATAGTACACTGGAGGTGAAGAAAAATGTGTCTACAAGCAATCTACGTTTTGTCTATGAAAAATATTCATACACCGGGATATTCTGTTCAAAGATAAAAAATTTGGCTATGATGAAAAACAAGTTTTCAATGTCACTACATGCAAACATAGAATCTAACATGGTGCTGCGAGAGAAAGAAAGAGCATAGACATCTTTGAAACTGGAGAGAGTGGTAGATCTCTGTATAATTACAGAACACCTAGTGACTGCATAAACTCCAAGCATTAACTGCCTTCCTGCCTAAGTTGTTTAACTAGGAGAATGTGTACAGAAACCCAATAACATCTAAGGACTTTCATGTCCATAATATTTTGAGATCACTATTTTTAGGCATTGAAAAAAAAGAGAGACAAATACAAACTAACAAACAAAGAATTTAAAGTAATCAAAAAGAGATCATGCTTTTTCATTGGGTGATTCAAAATGATAACAGGGAAAAAAAAAGTTTATCTTTTAGGCTAAACCTAAAGACTAGAGAATTTGCATTAATTTACAGAAAGTAGAGGTTTTTCTTCACCATGAGTTAGGTAAAATAGCTCACATTGTGTAATTGTAGACTAGTTTATTTTAACTTGTACTTTTTTTCCTGCTGTATCATGTGGCCTAATGAAAGATACTGGCTTTCTTGACAAATCTGGTCTTTGTCATATCCTTATATTATCGCAGTTGCAACTGTGTTATATTCACTTCTACCTTCACCAGCACAATTGTTCTGGCAAATATTTTGCTTAGTCTGAAAAATCCTAACTTCATACATATTTGAACAATACACCTTTTATTTTTGATAGCCATTCTTTTGTCTTATTCACACTCTTTAAAAACACATTTATTTCATGAAACATTTTTGT